>NW_009952973.1:11496532-11516872 GCF_000747805.2 Chaetura pelagica | reverse complement strand
AGCCAAGTCCTAACTACAGTTCCATGTGTTTAATTCATCAAACAGTAATTCCAGACAGTTATCTGGAAACATCAAGTTAGCAATTCTCAAAAATTATTATATTTACTGATTTAAGAATTCTCTTCAGTACTCTTGCAAAACTTCTTTTTTAAAAAAAGTTATAATGAACTTCCTTATATTTACATAGAGAATTAGGTGAAAATGTCACTAGTTTTTCATTTTAAGCCCTCAGATGTTATAGATTGGTTACTGCTACCCTTCGGAAAATGCAGTGTTTCAATCAACTTTCAAGCAGCTCTTCATTCAGATCTGCCTGCCAGTCTAGCTTATTCCTAATGTACTAGTAGAGCATCTCCTGTTTGCTTCTAAGAACAAAAACTGCAACAATCACCCACAACAAGAATGCCATGCTTTTTCTTGTTTCTACCCTAAAAAGGAAAAGATAATCAAGCAGAAAAGCCTTTCAGAATTTAAAGTAAATAAATAAAATTACTGAGGCAAGTAACGTCTGTTTGCCATGCTGTGTTCTTACTTTGCATTCCAAACAGTATCATGTAAACAAAAAATTCAGTTATTTTCAATCTCTAAATAAATTAATGCATGTCCATATTTAATTGGGTCAAATTAATTTCCCTTCTCCTATGATACTCCCTTCTTCAGAAACACAAAATCTGTAAGTTCAGAAGGATATTTTCAAACTGTTCTCTGGGGTTTTAGGGTTATTTTTTTTAAACAAGCACTTTTAATGCATCATTAACTTTTTTGGTTTTCTGTTTTACCCAAAATAAGTAGCCCTCCTATAAACTGCCTTCCTCTACAAGTTATAACAGTATCAACCATTAAACAGCAGCAGTTTTACAACTGTCTTCCTATTAATAACTAGCTGAGATACTGAGATATTGCTGTTAGCTTGAACCCCATGGCAGCTAAGCATTTACTTCCGTTGTTCAAAAATGTGGGTTTTTTGGTGTTTTTTTTTAATTGCTAAGTCTATCAGAACTGGATGAGCTGCCTACCTTCTTCAGGCTTTTCTCCAATGATCATAATACACAACTCTGTCAAAAATCTGGAATCTGAGTTCCTGAAGACACAGGAAAGGAGGAATTGAGAGACATTAATATAGTCCATACCGATTACAATCTCTCAGGAAACAGGGACTCCAATTTCTCACTGCAATGGATTTAGTGTGCACCCTCAGGATGTTTCTGTCAGAAAGAAATTGTAATATCTTCCGTCTGAACTTGGCCAGCAAAGGTGCATAGTACCAGACAAAAGACATTGGATCACTCTACTCTGCTTTACAGATTTGTGATAATAAATTGTAGGAGGCAGCAGAAGAAAACTGAAGGTACATGCAGTGGTAGCTCTTAGGAATCACTTGAGTTGGCTTGATGCAAGAACCACTCATTCATTGCCCATTGACTATATGCTTATAAAGTATATAACCTGTTACTGACTAAAAGGTCTCAGCGGCAGAATTTATGAACAAGCTGGTGAAAGCATATGGCATGATTTTCCTAGTTTCGACTGCTTGCAGAAACTGTTGACATCTTTTAGGAATAATTACAAATTACATGAAACTGTATATAGCAGTTTTAGTTTTAAGAATGCGTATATATATACACACAGACAAGCACATATAAGTAACAGTACATGCATAAAAGCATAAGAGCTATGCATTTCAGGAACTTTGTATAGTCAGTATGCCATCACATACTGTAGTCATAACTACTTCAGGGTTTTTTTACTAGACCACCTAAAACTGCTGTATTAGGCAGAAAAATTAACATGGCTAGTAAATATTTAAGCCTTTCTTAATATAAGATGACCTAGAGTAGTTACATAAGAAATACCCAGAAGATGCCCTAATAACTTCAGTCAAGGACTCATTCATCATTTCAGAGGAAAGAAATGGAAGGACTATACCTTCTTGTACTATGCAACTGAATATTACCATACATAATTACATCCTAAGTTAACCCATTCAAGAAAAGTGGGTAAATCAGCCTTTCACCAGTTCTCCAGAGTTTGAACATAAAGAAAAAAACAAGTGTCCCAATTCAGAAGACCTATTCATCAAAAGAAATAAAGACTAGATAAAAGGGAAATGAATTGCTGATCACCTGAATCCCCAAAAGACAATTGTACTCATCCTAAGTCAATCTTTGAGTAATTTTAGCCAGAATTTTGAAGCTATCTTTTGCTTGCTTCACTGATGAATTAATTTTTAACTGCTTGTGAAGACATGCAATGTTTCTTTTTTGGGGGAAAAAAAGCAGGCCTACTGTGATTTGTCAGATGTCCACACATAGGCTGTACACCATTTGGATCTCAACAGGCAGTTCAGGTTTACTTCCCAAAGTATGCAACATGCACCTAAAACATTCAAGTACATTTGAATTTTAATATGCCAAAGGAAAAGTCTGCTTTGATGATATGTTGTGATAGAATGACCTTCATATTCATATAGAGCTCATTTTAGGGTAATCTACTCATTCTAGCTTCTTCTAGGAGGAAATCCAGGCACCATTACCAACATTATTCCAAATTCTGCTGTAGGCAGACAGCAGAGATACACACCACAACAAGCACAGGAAGCACCGCGACTGCAGCCAATGCAACATGGAATCGTGGCAGTCTCTGTAGTCCGGCCTTTAAACACCCTCACACATTTCTGCACAAAAACAAACAAACAAACCCTCCCAAACAAAACTCCCCAAAACCCCACAACCCACTCACAAAACCACATCTCAGAGCTACTCAAAACAAACCAACCAGCCCCCCACCAAAATGTAAGATTTTTCTGTGTCACAGGAATGTGACTACACACCAGTCTGCTTGGGGACTTTCTTCTTTCCTTAAGAGTACTATACGGTGTAAACAGGGGTCTTGACAGCTACACAGAATGCATTCCTTGTAAACTGAGTTACCAGCAAGTCCTGAACCAAAAGTTACATATACTGACTCTAAGACATTATATGCACTTGCTTAATTCTTCCAGATATAGGATGAAATAAATAAATATATAGTTTTTTCAATGGATAATAAAATGTCTGATTATGAGGTTATTTGCTACCTCAGCTTCCTATTCTGCAACTGATACTTGGCACGATCGAGGTTGTCTCCTTTCCCCCACCCCTCAATACATTCAGATAAAAGAGTATCCAAATAATGATAGTGTGTATATGATAGGATACTGACGTACTGCACAACTATTGACTATATACAACATCTGTTTTTGTTTTGTGTTTTTTTTATTTCACCACAATCAAACATTGTGCCACATCTAGACTTGCCAAAAACAAGTGTGAATTACTGAACAGCCAACAAAAGGATATTCCAAACTCAGCTACTGTTCAGCATTTTCTCTGTTTTAGAGAAATGAGGCAATTTCCCCATTCCCTTTAGGCAGAAATACAGATGGAACACAAGACTTCCACTAGTCTTGAATCCCAGAAAAGCTGGTATTGGAAGGGACCTCTGAAGATCATCGAGTCCAACCCCACTGCCAGAGCAGGACCAGAAACTAGGGCAGATAACTCAGAATGGCAACCAGATAGGTCTTAAAACTCTCCAGAGAAGGGGATTTCATAAGCTCTCTGGGAAACCTGTTCCTGTGCTCTGTAACCCTCACAGTAAAGTTCTTCCTCATGTTGAGATGGAACATGCTGTGCTCAAGTTTGAATCCATAATTTTTACATCCAATTGAAACAACAAACTTTCTTGCTCTAGATCCTCATGTCCTTGGTGTTATTTACTACTAAAAGTGTCATACTATGTAAAAATGACTGTCAAGGATGAACCCAATAAAATAATGGTGGGTTTTCCAAATCCACACACTGGCTATTCCAAAGCAGGTGCCTACAGACACATCAGAACTTCCTGTTATTTGTAGGTCTGTTACTTGGTTTCTACCCTGCATCAGAGTCAATGTTTTCCTCACACAATGTAACAGAATTTCACATTTTCAATTTATTAAATCTCACAATTAACCTGTGACAGGCAGAAGTACCTTGGGACCAGTTTTGAAATGCTCCTGGAAAAGTCACCCTTCAGACTAAGTGAAGCAGGGAGCTTTGGGTAGTAGCCATTCTCATTAATATTCAGGACACTTTGTAGTCGATCCTTTTATTGATTATAAGCAATAATCACTATCTTCAGTTCTCACTAATCATTTCTGAATTGTACAGTAGCTTCTAGTAAAAGGCCTGGCACACTTATGTTAATAACATTTGAAGTTCTCTGCATTTCAAGATATTTTTTCCCCAATTAACTAAACCCTTCTGCAAAAAGTAATGTTCATTTAGGAAAAGTATGTAATCTGAAACACACAGAACCAGCTTCTAGACAAGTTTGATTCTTTAAAATTCTTTTCCACTCTTCTATGGATACTTATAATTCTGGCTATAGCATAGTGATGTCTCAAAAGCCTTCTTTCCTTAATACCTGCTCCATACACAAATGCAAGCCCACATTTTACTTTATATGCATTCAGCTGCAGTAAAACAGATGAATTTTATGAAGACTACACTCATTGATCTTAAAAGCACAGTTCAGCTCATTAGTGTTATAAAGAGAAATAAACAAACAGTGCTTAGCATTTTTGTTATGGCTTATGAGCTGAACCTCTTCCTTGTTTTGGTAATTAGACAAAATCATCTTGCTTTATATTTGAGGCTCAAGCACATAACAATGTCTAGATTTTTATTCCACAAAGCAATGCAGCACAATTAGCATTCCAATCTTTCACCATACCACCACTCTCTTCAAATAACACATACAAATAAGTTTTTAATGAACTTAAAGATCCTGTTGTTTCAGGTTAAACAGTTGGATAAAAACTAGGAGTTCTATGAGTATTTATAAGAATATTAAATAAGGAAAAATTTACAGAAAATAAAAGCTGGCCATTTACTTTACTCCATTCATTACTGGGATAATATTGACAAAAAGCATGTTGGCACCATAAGAAAAATCGGTACATAGATGCAGAAAGCCAAGGAGCCTTTAAGACTTAAAGATTTTTAAGACTAATAAAAATGTATTATTGGTAACAGAGCAAATGATCATATTAAATCAGGTAAGATACTCTACTGTACGTGCCATGACTGAGAATTGACTGGAGATGTAGCTTCACCCCTACATGTACCTTTCTGAAATACAGAAGGCATTCATTACTCACTGTATTTTAGTAAGTGGGACATACATTAGGACAATGCAGTTTAGATTAACACTTGCTTTTTCTTTTTTTTTTTTAAAGTAATTGCATTGACTACCTAGAAGCCTTCGATAGGACTGCCACTACACAGGCTTCCAAATAGAGTCTTAATTCTCTCCATTAGCACTTTGCTAAAAATTATCGTTTGACAATAAAACAGTACAGAAATCTTTCCCTGATGTTCTTCCTAGTCAGATAGAGCTGTTCGATCTATACGGTTGCTTGAACAGTGGAACCAAATTCAAGTTCTCTGCTAGCCAAAATTGTAACTGTGACACTCTAACACATTACATTAAAAAAAACATTCTGGTTTTGTGAAACATGTAGGAATATTGTGATAATTGAAAGGTGGCTTATATGCTTCAGTAAACTTACTGCTAAAGCTATTCATTCTTCATGTGCAGTAGTTGACATTAGCTTACAATGCCCAAATGCCAGATTTTGTCTATCCAGTTCTGACCGAAGCGATCAACAGCTTTAAAACTTTACTGAATTGAGACAGAGATTCTAGTTCCTGCTTTAATTTTAACTGTTTATGCAGTAACTATGTAATAGGGGGGAAGAAATAGAAAAAGTAATCTAGGGACACACCAAAGATGACCTCTCATACCCACTGCAACTCAGACTAATGTTCTTTGGTTATTTCTTCTTCTCTCAAAATTACATGTTACACAGTAATAAATTATCCTGAGGTATCTGTATGACACAGGAGTTACTAACTGCAGTCTATTCAAAAGATGACAGACTGGCCAAGACTGGTGTTTCCACTGTCTGTGCAGTTACTCTAAGCACTAAGAGGTGTCTGCAATCACTATTACTGTCCTTGTAAAGAGAATAAGCTCCTCTTACTTAGGTGCTTACTCCTATAAAAAGAATGCTGGATTTCTGGCTCCTGAAGAGCTACTTCTAATGTATAGCCCTAAGTCAACAATTCAAGCCCTAAAGATACGTGAGATTTCAAACAAAACACTGTACACCTGGTATTTTCTATTTACCTGATCACTGCAGCCTCTCAATGAGCATATAGTCCTCTGACCATACCTCAAAAGACAGTTTCTCCATTAAGTGCTCTAATTAGGCAGAGTAGAACGTTCCATTTCATTTTCCTAAATTGAAATGCATACCTGACAATACCTGGCATGTCCAGGAAAATCCAGACCATAGAAAACAAAGGCAGCCAGTGACAAATACATATTTATTATGAAAGGGCATCTTGAGCTCATTCATACACTGGCTTCAGCACAGCAACAGATAAGGAGAGCAAAAAAAGACAAGAAGAAAAGTATCCTGTAAATCAGTATTAAAAGTGAAACTATAAAGGTTACCTAGTAACAACAGACAAAGCCATTCAGATTGTAAAGCAGATGAAATTCATTTCCCAAACCAACACAGTTAACGCTTTTACCAGTAATCCACAGAGTAAGTATCAATGACAGATGGAGAGGACTACAGGACTACACAGCCAGTCACTGCCTGACTCCAGTCTACGAGCTTTTTACATGGATATCAATAAATTGATTTGCCACGTTGCTGGATTTCAACCAAACAGCTGGCCTACCTAAAAAAAATTCCTCACAATAAAGCACCTTTATATAATTGAGCTTCGAGATAAAATATATGTCTATTATATAAAGTGATTATTGACTATGAGAAGCTCTCAATTTAGTGGAAAATTACTTTGTATAAGAGCTCTCCAGAGCCAGTGACAAAGGTTACATTTAGGTCTTTTAACACACAGTAAAATAAAAAGAAGCTTCCATTGGCCTCCCGTATATCAAACCATCAAACAATGCAAAGAAGATTAAGTAATGATAAAATGCTTTCTGTAGCTTTTCACATTCTGCCCAAAAAATAATTAAAAAAAAATTAAAAAAAAAAAATGCACTGGAAATAAAACTAGTTGAATCTGAAATTTCACTGACAGTACTACATTGCTACACACATACTTCAAAGCAGGAAGCTTTGACCTTAGGGAAGATACAAAATTGACCCAAGTAGCAAGAAATTAATACACTAATTTCTGCTAAGTTAGTTGTAAAAAGCAACCTAAAATAAAATTATTTCAAATATAAGTACAAAAGGAAGAGATTCTTCACCAATTTAAAGACCAGTATGAATTATTTACTTGACATTTTTACCAACTTTATTACAGGAAATTAAAATATGGAGGATAAATGGGGCAATCAGATAAGGTACCTTGAAACTATAAAAATTATTTGAATTTAAGTCCAAATTGAACTAAGCAGTAGGAAACTATATATAGGCTTCACATGCACACACACTAAAAAAAAAAAAAAAAAAAGAGAAGGCTGAAGTGTCCAGGTCATAAGAATAGTAAATTCTTCACCATTTAAGAATACGTATTAACAAATGAGAAAATTCAGTTAAGTTGAACAACACTCAAGTTTTATCAGATATTCTTGCATTTCAAGTTCTCCCATAAATTTTGTAGTTCTTTGCATTTGCCAAGAATGGAGCTATAATACTTCAGTATTCAGCAGGTTATGTTATGTACTCAATAGTGAACATCTTAGAGCCACTTTTTGAGGGAAAACTAATGTTCCTGTTCTCCAAGTCTTCCAGTAGAAAGTGTTTTCCACCTTTTTTCCGATTTGCCATCTACCATTTTCAATATGTTTGCATCATTTCTCTGCACAAACAGAACAGGTCATAATTTCTGCATGGACAAGATAACACTTAAGTCTAGAAATAAATATGATGTATCTTAAATTTATTCAAATGTGTCATTAGAAATATTTTGTACTGGAAAGGAACCACATGATAATCCTGATTTTAACAGCAAAGCCACGGGTACTACCAAAAAAGATAAGAAGTAAAAGAAAACTAATATAAGCATCATGCCATTTTTCCAAATGCCAGACTTTACAGACCTCTGAAAGTAATACATTCTTACATATATATTGGAGCTACAGCATTAAAAGTTTTTCTATGCATTTACACACTTTAAACTCTGGCTTGAACAGGCATGAATATTAGCAAGATTGGGTCCCAGGATTTTTTTATTATTTTTTTTTAACTAACTTCATACTAACAAGTGATACAAAATTAACAGGTAGAATTGAAGAATGTCCATTCTGTAAAACAAAATATAAAATTAGAAACAGCAAATTTGTATCAAAAGCATAGAGTGCTTTTTGTGCAAAAGAAACTCATGTATTGCACACTTACTAATCTTTATTATAGTTCTTTTAATTGGGAGTTGAGTCTACAAGAAGAGTAGTTTACATAAATGTAAAGAAAAGTTTAATGCAAATTTTAACAAGAAAGCATTAAATCCCTAGCAGTCTTCCACTTTAAGAACATCTTTACCTCTTTTATTTATTTATATCTGAACACATTCAGAGAAAAGTGAAAAAGTTCACAAGATTAAAATAACCAAGAAAAATTACTGCTCCAGCAGAAAACTAAACCTTTAGCTTCTAGTCTTATGTAGTTTAGCATTAAGCATTTTCATAGTAGATTTCAGGTTCAATAAGCTTAAAAAAATATGTACATGTAACAGTATTCTCTTAAAAGCAACAAGAGGGCTTTTTGTTCTCTGGGTTGTTTTTTCTTGTTTGTTTTTTTTTTTTTCTTAATTATGAGATACTATTAGAACAGAAGGACTATGAATCTGGAGTGAACATGGCATCTAGAACTAGAGATTGTTTAATGAATGAAATTCCTGAGAAAGAAACTGGAAAGAGCATGGCATGTGATAATTATGTCAAATGTAGAAAAAAAAGGTATTTTCAACACAAGTTTTTCCATCAGCAGCCTTACCCAGAGTACAAACTTCATTGTACACATTGATAACTCTCAAATCATGTAAATTCTTAAGTTACCAGTAAGTTAAAATTAATTTCTCAAGCTACTTGTGTTTAGCCCTTTTCACAGTACTGACAACCATAAAATATTAAATACAGAAGATCTACCACTGTAATATTTACAATATGCAGTATATTTGCTGGCATTTTTCAGAGTTCTGAAGAACAGAGCGCAGACTGCAGTAGCAAAATCACAGAAAGCAAAGTATGTACAATTTTCACTTTGCAGTGTGTTACACACTGTCCTTGCCTTTCCTTGTAAAAATTATTATATTGGAAAACAGACTAATGATTGATATCAAGGAACTGCAGGCACAATACAGTGTGTTTTTTCTGCATATTGCATAGCATAAAACCATTGAACTTTTAAAAGGCAGCTAATACAGAATTCAGCCAGAAAGGTCTGAACCTTGTTCTCTGAAGATGGCACAAGGTACTGTCTTCACTGAATTATGACAGCTATTGTTTTGTTTTGTAAAAATGAAGTTCATTATAACAATTTGAATGCGTAATTCCTGAAATACCTTATGATACCTTTTTTTCCCCCATGAAGCAGTATTTCTATTGTGGTTATTTAGGATACTCCAACAAAACATTTCCTACTGACATCTGAACTTCTATTGTGGGGCCATTCAGAGTCCAGACTCAGCATGCTTTAAACATAGAAAGACATTCATTTATCATCTTGGAATACTGAAGGATTGCTAGGAAAATGGAGGGTAACTTCAGAAGTCTTTTCTGTTTTACTAGGGCTGAAATTACTGACAGTTCTGTTTGCAGTATTATTTCCTACAGCTTACATTTTATTATGTATCTTTTGTCACTGTAGATATTTTACAAACATGATAAGCATTTCAAAAATGCTGTCATCTAATAAGTAAGAGTATCTTCCCAGCGGTGAAGAAATGGAAACAAGGCATTCACTGAAATGTAAATTGACATTAAGCTTAAAAGTGGCCTCCCAAAAGTAAGATTGAAATGGATTACCACGACAGTGATGAAACAGAGCCTTTTACCTATGTACCCAGCGTGCATGTTTGCCCTGGAAAAGTTGACAAGCTTTTCATGTAGCTAACATTTCTCTTTCACTGGCGTCAAACTTGCTTTCAGGAAAACCTGAAGCTATATGCTCCTGGTGTTATTCTGAAAGTGTAGCCACTGAGTGCAACTCTTAAACAGATTATAATTAATGCACTGATGAAGAAACAATTTTGGACAATAGATTGTAGCAGTAATCTTAAGAATACTATTTAGTTACTGCATCTTTTCCTCATGCTTTCCTTTTCCTGAGAAACATAAGAAGCAAGATGTGATACACAGATTTCACAACAGATCATTTTCCTGACTTACTGGTTATTCATGAAGAGGATTGTCAGACTCAGATTTGGCTCCTAAAATACCAATTTAGGAGCATTTCTGTGGGGAAGTGAAGGGCAAACAGAGTCCATCAAACACAAGGGTAACCATTCACCGGGCTCAGGATATAGCAGTCAGGGCTGGCCACAGAGAATTCAGTGACAATTTGTAAATGCAGATAACTACAATAATAGTACAGTTGCACCTGAGAAACAAATGACACCAAAACAGAAGAGCAAGAGAACAGAATCTTATGTCCATGTTCTGGTTTGGTAGGTTTTTTGGTAGAGGGGGAAGAGCCACAGGAGTGACTCCAGTAAGAAGCTGAGAAGCTTCTCCAAAACCCAGCCAAAGATCCATTAGAGGGACAATAGAGGCGCCTCAGCGATTAACATACGAAAGAACAGCTATAACACCTGAGCAGAGAGGCATTTGGGGGGAAAAGAGCTGTGCTGGAGGAGGAGAGCAGTGCTGGTGGTTGGTGAGGAAGAAGGGGAAGAAGGTGCCCAAGCAGAAATTTCCCTGCAACCCTTGGTGAGATGGCAGCTGTGCCCCTGCACTCGTGAAGGAACGTGGTGGAACATTCCCTGAAGGCGCCAGGAGGGGGGAACTTGGCCCGCGGACTTGGATTTTGTGGCCAGAGGATTCGCCGTCAGAGGACTCTCCTTACGCAACTTTGGAAGACCCCGGCACCAGGGAAGTTGGCTGTCCCCATGATTCTGAGAGAAGCCCAGGCTGGAGCAGCTCCGGACCTCGTGGGATGGACTCACGAAGGAGAGGTTCGTGGAGGACTCTCTCCCATGGGAGGGACCCCGTGGGGAAGCAGGGAAGGACTGTAAGGAATCCTTCTTCCTGAGGAGGATGGTGCGGCAGGGACCCACAGGCTGTGCACCGACTCTAAACCCCATCCCCTGTCCCCTGTGCTGCTGGGGGAAAGGTGGGAGAGAAACAGGTAACAAAGGGATTTGGGCCCGGGGAGAAGGGAGGGGTGGGGTAACATATGCAAGCCCTGCTCTTTGTGTGTCTGTGTCCTGTGTGTGTTTTGATTAGTTAAATTAAATTACTGGGTTTTTTTATGGGGGTCATCAAGAGCAGTCAGCATGGTTTTATCAAGGGTAAATCATGTTTGACTAACCTCATAGCCTTCTATGAGGAAATTACTAGGTGGATAGATGATGGTAGAGCAGTAGATGTGGTTTATCTTGATTTCAGTAAAGCATTTGACACCGTCTCCCACAGCATCCTTGTAGAAAAGTTGATCAGGTATGGGTTTGGTGATCAGGAAGTGAGGTGGATTAGGAACTGGTTGAAAGGAAGGAGTCAGAGAGTTGTAGTCAATGGGGCAGAATCTGGTTGGAGGTGTGTGACTAGTGGAGTCCCACAGGGGTCGGTGCTGGGACCGGTGTTGTTCAACATCTTCATCAACGACCTGGATGAGGGTATAGAATGTACCCTCAGCAAGTTTGCTGATGACACTAAGCTGGGAGGAGTGGCTGACACACCAGAAGGCTGTGCTGCCATTCAGAGAGACTTAGATAGGTTGGAGAGTTGGGCGGGGAGAAACATGATGAAATTCAACAAGGGGAAGTGCAGAGTTTTACATTTGGGGAAGAACAACACCATGTCCCAGTACAGGTTGGGGGCTGAACTGCTGGAGAGTAGTGTAGGTGAAAGAGACCTGGGGGTCCTGGTAGACAGGAGGATGACCATGAGCCAGCAATGTGCCCTTGTGGCCAAGAAGGCCAATGGCATCCTGGGGTGCATTAGAAAGGGTGTGGTTAGTAGGTCAAGAGAGGTTCTCCTCCCCCTCTATTCTGCATTGGTGAGGCCGCATCTGGAGTATTGTGTCCAGTTCTGGGCCCCTCAGTTCAAGAAGGACAGGGAACTGCTTGAAAGAGTCCAGCACAGAGCTACAAAGATGATTAAGGGAGTGGAACATCTCCCTTATGAGGAAAAGCTGAGGGAGCTGGGTCTCTTTAGCTTGGAGAAAAGGAGACTGAGGGGTGACCTCATCAATGTTTACAAATATGTAAGGGGTGAGTGTCAAGGGGACGGAGTTAGGCTTTTCTCAGTGATGACCAGTGACAGGACAAGGGGTAATGGGTGTAAATTGGAGCATAGGAGGTTCAAGGTGAATATCCGAAAAAAATGTTTTACTGTGAGAGTGACAGAGCACTGGAACAGGCTGCCCAGGGAGGTTGTGGAGTGAGCTTTGTTGTCATGTTGGGCCCAAACCACCACAATCCATTACAAGGATAAAACAGAATCTGTACTCAGTAAATGCACATGCCATATAGCACAAGAGAGCCCTATCCTGCTAAGCAGGTCTCCAGCTGTTATTACAGACCATGTAAGATTAAAGATAATCATTAAACCATCAGAAAACCTTCTGCTTGCAGAGTATAGATGATACCAAACATGTGGCAGAAGTTACCTAAAGTAGATCTCACCTCCTCTTCCCTCCCAGGAAGGTATCCTACCCTTACTCTGCACCCTCATTTGCACCAGCAAACCTATTTGGGGGTATTGAAGTGATTCAATATGGTTAAAAACCTAGCTTTTTTCTTTGTGCCTCAGAATTACTCAGTTTAGATTGGTTGTGCATATAGTACTCTAAATAATTCAACTGAGAAGGCTGTTAGCAGAAATGAATAGCCAAAGAATTGGAACAATTTAACTTTTCCATCAAGGAAAATATGTGTGGAGCCAAGCCTTCAAATGTCATGCAGTTTTCAAAAATCAGCTGCAGATAGTCGGTCAGGAAATGAAAAGATTCTATGTGCAAGCTTTAAAATGCAGAAAAAAAGAAAGCTTCAGAGAAAATACCAGTTTTTCTTTCTCTAATAAAGTGTCTTATTCACTGTCTGAAGACAGTGGTTCTCCCTGTGATTTTTTTTCCATTATGACAACTAGCAGCTGAACCAAAAATTTTCAGAATCCTGCACAATGCTCCTCTACATGAACACTAGCAACTGTGAAATTGAGTGTGATCAGAGCCTCAGTCAATTCTACTGTTTCAGGGAGTTTTTAGTTTAGATCAATTTTATCTTCCAATCCTCAAGCAAAGAAAACAAAGAGAGAAAGACCATAATATGAAAGTCTATAAAAAAGGAAGCAAGGGCAGAAAATTTTAGAAATTGCTTACAGCTCTTCCTGCCCTCCAAGAACAGAAGTCCAGACAGCACAAAGTAAACTCTGTACATAAGGAGTTCTCTCCAACCTGGCTAAAACCTAAAGAATTCATACAATCCATGTCCTCTACAGCACACCACAAGCTCTTCAAGAGACAAACTTCATACCCAACTTAATACTTCTTACTCAAAAAAGAAGTAAGGTTTCATTTCCCTTTAAAATAATATTTTTTCTCCCTTGTTGACTAACCTCTTTGCCCCAAGAACTCGGTAGTGTTTTAAAGCCTTCTTTAGCAGTTCTCTCTTCTCATCACTTCTCCTTTTTCTTCTATATGCTAAATCTGATCCTCACTCCTTCAGTTCCTACCAAAGAATGACTACTTGTCATCCACCTTGATTGCTGTAACAGCTGTTGCTATCTTTCTAATCAGCCCCATGCAATCTCCTCTTATTCTCTTTGGGTAGTTTCTTCCTCCATTTTTGCATGAGAAATCAAAGCGCAAATCTGAGTGAATACTCACAAGTATTTGCTACTGAATATAAGGAAGGGTGGTAAAACCTAATCCTTACTCTTCCTGTGCCCTGGGTTGCAAATCCTAGGTATTGCTGAAGTAAGCCCTAATTACTCAATCTCTATTTAGAAAAAGAAGAAAACTTCATGCTACAGCACTTTACAACACTCTACAATTCCTTTTCCCAGGGTTGCATAAGCCAAATAAATCTTTTGCAAAGTGAAGAAAAATTAATTAGTCTTGCAGTTGCAAATTAACATATTTTACTTCCTGCTGCAATGGACTAGGAATACATGTGCAGTTTCATCTGAAAAGCAGCTAAAAATCCAATTAAATTAATACTAGCTTTTAAGTGAATGGAATCTTCTTACCCACAGTATCTAATTCACAGGCTATCCTCTGCCTACAGCTTAAATTAGCAGGTTTGCTGAAATACAAAAAAGACAAAGCTCTTATTAACTATCACCTCTCCAAAGCTTGATTTCCCCTTAGACCATCAGCTAGTCCATTTTGATTCTCATCCCTGTATTTTATCCACTTCACTGCAGCAAATAGTTAGAAATATTTAAAAATTACCTTGACAAGACTTGCATGTCCCTCACATGTGGTCTTTTATCCACTGTAACATAAAATTAGGTTTAGTAATCTGTTCTGCCCAAGAAAAAAATATAACCCAATGATTTGCAGGGGTTGCTAGCATGCAACTGAAACTGCACTACATACAGTTGCTGAGCTGTGACTCATTGCCAGCCAAAGATCCACCAAAATGAAAACTATAGTTGTTAGTTTCCATAAAGTATTGAACAGATTTTGCTTCTGTTAAAAGATTATGCTGCATATCTCCTGGAAGATCAAGCTGTAGTACAAAACGTATGAGCAGAACTTGTCATCAGATTAGACATGTACATAGCATCCACAGGAACAGGGCCTTAATGGGTTTTATCAGTCCTAACATCAGATGGTTGTCACAGCATAAATCAGTGCAATTTCAGATAATTTTAGTTAACGGTTCAAATGCTTTCATCTGAAATTGTACGTATAATGGTCAGTCTACCATAAAGTAGAATTAGCTGCCAAGATAATGTCTCGCAGAGCTGAGCTGGAAGTGTTTCAGTTCAAACTTCAACAAGCTTCACTCCTGCTGTGACCTAAGGGCACGTCTCTCTCTCTATTAGCACACACTTCATCCTCCTTCAGGCTTGCTCCGGAAGTGTATAAATGTGACCTCAATCCTTGCTGGCTGGCTGCCCTGCCCCAACTGTGCCCTGCTCCCTGCCCTTGGAAAATGGTTGATGTTCTTTTGAACATCATTATGGCTACATCTCAACGTTACCCTGCCCCAAGGGAAAAGACGTTTACAATTAAAAGGCAGAGATCAGCATGGAAACAGTACTTCAGCAAGAATGACTTATTACATATTTCTTGGAGAGATTAAATCACTATGATTTTGAACACTACTTTAAAGACAGAATGATTCCTGAATACACAGAAGAACCGTTGATACATAGGTGCCTATCAGAAGGGAAGAGCAATCTGACCACTTTCTATATTCAAAATGCTCCTGCTCTAAATACTTAATCTAGGTCAAGATTATGTGGGATGGCCGCAAGTCTGTCCTCCGCAATCCTGCACTGCCAAACAGTCACTGCACCACACTCTGGAATAAGGCTAGACTTTCTTGCTTTCTCTTCCCTCTGGAGGAAGTAAAAGCTTCAGCTGGCAGAAGTCTTGTATATTGGTGTAGACAAGGACTGGAGTAGAGATCCACCATGTGTGTGATCCTTCAGGTTTCTGTAAACCAGCCCTGCATTCAACTTATGAAAGGAAAGCCACACTGCTCTCATTAGTTATTGTTACAACAGAAACATGATTAACAGATTTCTATATGGGGAATTATTTAAGGCATTTGCAGAAATACCTCCTGTTGAACAGATAATGCTGAAATATGCTTGTTTTCTGAAAGTATGTCTGCCTAGCCATGGAACTTATATTCAACAGGAGACCATTATGCTGTCATAACATTCAATTCTACTGACATTACCTCTTAATTAACACTGGAACATTTAGCAGCTATTAGAAGATGCATTTTTAAAAGTTCTAGATTTCAGCAGAATTCACAGGCAGACTGCCTGTAGGTACTACACTGCAATAGTTTAAGATAAGGGCTGCAATTTCAATTAACGAAATTAATAGCATCTTTGACTCATTCATGCTTCTAGTGGAAAACTATTTGCAACCACTTCATGCTGATCTTTCTACATGCTATAGTTAAGAGATTTTCCATGATTTAGAAGAAACTTTGCAAATTCTTTTTTGCCTTGTAATAGAGGTACTATTTGGGGTACAAGATACTACATAAATTCAATCTTTAAAGCAAATGGTAAAACAGAAAAATTCTCTCTCTTCCTTAAGATTACTAAATAAAAGACTGGTTTTCATACAGAAAGCATATATATAGCCACATATTTTTTTATATATCAGTTATATGTATATGTTAGTCACAAAAAAAAAAAACCTGTTTCTGAGTATCCATCATTAATTTCTAAATTCATAGTCCAGAAGTAACAGGTCCACATGAATGAAAGAATGCCTTTTCAGAAGTACAAACGTGTTCATAACGTAACAGAGCTGCAAGTCAAGTATTGTATGAACTAATATTTATTACACAAATAAAAGTGTAATTTAATGCTTTAGTCATTTTGATGATTTGCATACTCTGCAAGCCTATAGAATCCATTTAGTGTATAGCTTCAATTGCCACCTTGAATACAATAAAATCCTATTATAATGTTTAAAAAAGTCAACATCTATGAAGCCAATATATGGTTGTGTTTTTTTAAAAAAGAAGTATTGGGTTCCAGAAGTCTGATTTCAGTACCTGTCACAAGTAATCATTATTATTTTATTAGCTACACTAGAAATATTATCGGAAACTGCAATTCATACCCTATTCGCAGCATTAACAAATATTTTGCCACTCTGTTTCTTAAATATTTGTTTTCCTTGGAATTATTTGTAATGTATGCTGTAGCTTCAAACTCAACCATAGGGTACTTTACTGCTATGAGACAGATACGTGCCCAGAAATCAAGATTCCGTCATCTAACAAGTTACATGAATATGGTAATTACAGGATTTAAGAACGTCTTCCCTCCTACCCATCAATATTAAAATTGCATTTTCCAAGATCAAACTTTTCAGTTTTATCCATATTGAGCTTTGAATGTAGTAAATACAACACTTCTAGATATACTACATGTAAAACATTGGTATGTGTATCTTCTAGAAGAGCAGAAAGGTACTTGCAGCCTACCAAGGACATTAACATCAGTGTTGCAAACGTGAGGATGCAAGAAAGACTTCAAGTGGTACAACTTGGAAGCAATACAGAAGAATAGACTTCACAGTGCTAGGCAATACTTTTTCATATATCTACTGATAAAGTTTTGGGAATAATCAGGGAAAAAATATGTAGATGTTATGGAAGAATGGTATCTATGTTTAATTAGAAGAATTTTTCAAGCAGAGTTGATTTTCTTATAAAACTTGTGCTGTTATAATTTGAATAAAATATATGAAAACTACACAAACACAGCTTTATACAAACCAGCATTTCACAGAAAAGTCTTTTAATAATCACTCCATTTGGAAGCTGAGTGTTTTTCCCCTCCAAAAAAACCCCAAAACAGTAACAAGCCCTCTTCAGCATCTTCTCACACTTCATGTTTTATCAAAGACACTACAAACTCAGACGTCAAGACATCAGTGTTTTGTAAATCCTTGGTAATTCAGCCATCCATTTATTAACTGTGTGGAAAGCCATACTTTTGTTTTGGAAGAAATCCAATCTGAATATTAAACCCCATCTTCATTCAAGCTAACATTTAAATGAGAATTGAAGGAAAAAACAAAAGCTCCACTATTCTGATTTTTAGAAACCCTCATTTGGGAAAGCACAGAATAGAATTCAGGTTCAGAAGACAGCAGCAATACTCATAAGAATATGTGAATACTTTGACATGCGAGAATAAAGTAAGTGTCTGAGAGATTTATCTATAATAGTGAAAAGAGCAAGGTTGGGATGCAACACAGATTGCTAAGTGACAACTGTAACATCTGACATAAGATACTAGCTTTACAATTGTAAATATAACTTTTAGGAAGCTCAGCATTTTCACTGACTTAGGAAATACTATGTGCCCTTTCAGTATTTAGACCAGCGTCTCCTGAGTTTACTTATTCCTTTATTTTTTACCCCAAAGGAAGACAAAATTATTTTGATGACAAAACTTAAGATTGGCTGAAAAAAGCATAGGTATATAAGAGCCCATTTACATTTTTATTTATGTTTTATTCTCTACAGTATTTCTTAAAATAGAATATCCTATTTAATTTGTTATATTTAGTCTCTCAATTAATTCCATTTCTGGAATTTCCACTTCCCTCAAGCGTATGTCTCTGATGACAATAATGGGAAACATTTTCTCTGTGGAAAATACAGAAAATTTAAGATTACACTGTGTTGTTTCTTGTTACACCAACTTTATTACACATTACACTGAGAAAACTTTTAAAACAAAAGGCAACAAGTTTATGCAGTTACTCTGAGTTTCTCAAAGAACATTTTCAAGTTATGCAAGAAATATGCAAGATATGAAGAACAAATTTCAGAAAAATTTAGCTGCACAGAAGTTGATTTACTTATCACTTTGTTATTGAAGTACAGTGTTTAAAGTGGTATGTTTTTACTACAAAAATTATACTACCTTAGCTCTTTAGTTTTTTAAGGGATGACAAGAGGAGTGTTGTCACACCACCCTTGATCCAGACGTCACAATATTAAACAGCAGCTATTTCCAAACAGTGTAAGTGGCATAAAGTGATATAAAACACAAGTTCAACTATCAATGTAGTCAATATATGCCAGTAAAAGATGGAAGATGTCACTGAACAATGTCTAAAATATTGCCTCCCCTTCGATTTGGCTTCATACAAATTGTAAGGTGTTTAGCTATATTTACCTAGCAATGGAAAAGCGATGAAAATCCAGCCTTCTCTCAGTCTGTCCCAGTGCTGCTGGCCAAGCTCACAACTTAATTACCACAGCCCTTTCAGAAGAGTTACCATCATTGAAATATAATTATTTAATATTCTAACACCCTATTCAGATCCCTGGAAAAGTGGAGCTTACTATTTTAAGAAAGCCTGCCTATTTAAATGTCATTAACTATCCAATTAGCACAGTCTGCTCCTTGCTAGCTGCAGAGTACTGGGATAATCTTTCAATTGTTAACCGCTATTGAATCGTTTTAGCAATTACGCTTTTATACATTCTGTGATAATTAAGACAGACTACTCCTAGAATTTCATAATTTTTTCCAGTATACAGTGACAACCAGACAATCACTGACAGAAAAACGCGCGTGTGATCAGGGGCGATGCGCACCGCGCAGCACCCGCCTGCCTCCCGCAGACCCCACCGGCACCCGCGCACCTCCCGCCGCAGTCCCGCTCACCGCCCGCCGCAGCCGAATTAAGGACCCATTTTCCGGCCGCGGAGGTGCTGGTTTAGGCACACCGGGTGGCTCCGCACAGGAGCCCAACGCTGCTTACACCGAGAGGAACCACCGCCGCCGCCCCTCCCCACGGCTCCACCTGCCGGGCGCCCGCGCCGCGCCGCGCAACCCTCCACACCTCATCCCCGGGGGGGCACCCCACAGCGGGGAAGGCAGAGCCGCCCGGCGCCCCAGCGCGCACCTTCCGCGCAGAGGAGCCCAACCTCGCTTACACCGAGAGAACCCCCCGCCGCCGCCCCTCCCCACGGCTCCACCTGCCGGGCGCCCGCGCAGCGCCGCGCAACCCTCCACACCTCATCCCCGGGGGGGCACCCCACAGCGGGGAAGGCAGAGCCGCCCGGCGCCCCAGCGCGCATCTTCCGCGCAGACGAGTGAACACAGCACGTCCATCCCTCACGCGGGACCGGCAAGTTTCTTCCCTCCTCAGGAGTAGGCGTGCCTCCGCGGGGGGCTCCGAGGCACGCACGGCACGGGAAGCCAGCAAGGCAAATCCTCGGAAGTGTTGGAAACAAAGCGAAATTACCTAAAAGGGCAAAGGTCTGCTCGGACACGCCGGGACGCCCACGCCAGCGCGGGAGGCGCCCCTCGGCCGCCCGCCTTCCCTCCCTGCTCCCCCCGCAGGACGGTGCCTGTTGCTGGGGTCCCGCGGGCTCCCTCCAGGGCAAAAAACAACTTTGCTCCGCCAGGCGCCCGCGCGGGGGGCGCCGGGGCCCGGCGGCA
>NW_009952973.1:11439755-11495420 GCF_000747805.2 Chaetura pelagica | reverse complement strand
GAGCCCCGGGTGTGCGCGGGGGCGGGGGTTGTGCGTGTGCCTCTGCCGTGTGCGCAGACGGGCACGCTACTGTGTGTGCAGGTGCCTCTGTTTGTGTGTTTACGGACGTGCGTCTCCGGTAACGTCGCATGAAGCTTGTTTTCAGGGAGACTCCAGGCTCGCTAAGCCGCAGTGTACTTTGTGTGCATCGCTCCTGCGCTTTGCTATAGCCTATGCATGACCAGTGCAGCGCAAGCTTTAATTCTCAACTGTCCAATCGGCTCCTGAACGTTTGTTTGCTGTATTTATTGCCCTTTTCTTCCCCCCGTCTCCCAAATCCGCATGCAACTCGATCCACGCAGAACGTCTCACCTATCCATTCCTTACGGCGAAAACACCGCTACGATTATGGCAAGGAAAGGGAACATAAGGTAAAAGCTGCGGAGGTGAGACTGCATGAAGGATTCCCTTCCCTACTGCAGGATCCGTCCTAGCTCAGCTTCTCATTGCAGCTGTCAATGGAGAACAACGTTTCTGTCCCACAGCGGCTGTTTTTATCCCGCTGTACACACACGTGACAGACAGAATATTTACATTCTTGTCTTCTCTTCCGTCCTTCCTCCTTCAGAAATTAGGGTTCAAATTAGATGCCCAGTGGTAGAAGACTGAAGTGTAAAATTTGCAAAGTTGGTGCAAACTCTTCCAGGTATTCTGATGGGCAGGGGGTGGGGGCTGTTATTTGTTTGTTCCTTGATAAAATTCCCACCCTTCTTCCCTGGCAGTAAATAGACATTCTGGATGTTCACTCTCACTTCCAGGGGAAAACATATACTCACAACACTACAGTAAACAAACTATGAAACCACAAATGTGCTTAGAGAATAAACAGTTATTCAACATTATTACTAGGCAATACAGCATAAATTATATCGCTATTTCTGACAGGACATAGAGATGTAAAGATTGCTTTTATCCTGAGTTGGTCAATGAATGTATGTAGATTTGTCATTTCAAATAGAGGGTACAAATCTTTCTTTGTGCAGCAACTCTGTAATTCTACCTTTGTCAACTGAAGACAATAACTAGAAAGATTAATGTACGTTTTGTCTTCAGCAGTAAATCCCGTTGTCAAATGGGGAGAACTTTTTATTCAAAGAATTGGATCAATAGTTGACTTTGTTTTGAAGCATTTATTTCAGAAGCTACTTAAAAAGAATGAAGTTCATGCTCTTCGCATCCTTAAAGAAATCTCTCAAAAGCAATGATTCTGTTTGCCAATCTAGCGGTCACTGCCATGTAGCAACAAAGAGCATGAAAGCTAGATGGGAAAATCCCTTTGGGTTCAGGCTGTGCTTTCTCTGTTGAAGAAGAACACTAGGAAATTAAAAAGTGAAATCCTCTTAAAAAAATCTATTTGAATATTTAAAACAGCTTGCTTTGAATAGGTGAAGTTTCATTTCTAGTAATCTTCAAGGTCAATTAAATGCAAATGACAGATGCATTCCATGCCTGAAAGAATAACACCAACTTTAGGTAATGTTCAGTAAGCAGTATTTTTAAAGTTGACAGTTCAACTCTTAATCTGTAAACTGTCAAAGTTCAACAACTATTTGTTCAGAAGAACACAAAATGTCTTAAAATAAATAGAATAAACTACTGTATTTTCAAAATGCGGGAGATTAATGAAGATGCTACTTTACTAGTGATGGGCCTGTAACAACACTTGTCAAAGTCATTGAAAAGACCCCAGTGATTTCTGTTAAATTTATTTTGACACCTATGCTGCAATCCACTGTTGAGAAAACTGCTGTTTCACAGACGTGAAAAAGCAATTTATGAGTAAACTGATACTTTATTATTTTTATATGGATTCTAAGAAAAGGAAGCACTATCTAAAATGATCAAAGCCTCTAACAAGACTGATAATAAACTAGCATATTATGTCTGCATCCATTAAAATTAAATCCTTAGGCAGTTGGATCCACCTCAACAGGACTTTGACTTGACTAAGTCAAGCTAATAATGAATTTAGTGGCTGCGTAATATATTGACTGTTCACCTGACTTATGCAAGCAGAATATTATTCAGTGTTCTAGAGTCATGGCTGAGAAATATACAAGAAAGGTAGGAATAAATAGCTAAAATTAAGAAAACCAGGAGAAAAATGGTATAAAAACAAAGTAAAGGGAAAAGAAAGAAAATGGAAAGTTACATGGCTTTAAATTTCATCTTGTGTTGTTTACTTCCTTTCACTTGGCTTCTTTCATCATTTAAGTCCCTGTGATCTTATGCTTGGCATTTTGGTTTTCTAAAGTGTTTCAAACTGAGATTGCTAAATTTTTAAAAATGCAGCCCCCAGTGCCACCCAGCGACACTGATGCAACTTTAAATCTAGCTTTCTTTATTCTAACAGCCTGTTTTCTATCTGGACTCTTAAAATTCTACTTCTGAGGGCTTAGAGAGCTGCTAATATTACATGTAGCTGCTGATACAGATCCTGTGCAGTATGTTGTACTTCAGAAATGCATCTAATGGTCTCAGCAGAAAATTAAATATACATATTAATATTTTCAAATACTCAAATCCATCAAATCTGTTTAAGTATCAAGAGAGACAGCTCATCAGTAAGAATTTTCTCCAAAACAAACAGTTTCCTACTCCTAGCCATTTTATCTATGCAGGAGGCTTTTTGCAAAAGAGATGGATTTTTCTTCCACAGCTGAACAGGCAAGTTTCCACTCCTTTTTCAATTTCTTTTCAGGTAGCTGAAATGCTTTTGATCACAATTTATAAATATGTCAGACAAAGCTGTGAGAAAACTAGCAAGAATATATTGGGCTGTTGGAGTTTTAAAATTGTGTCAAAAATCATATGCTGGCATATGTTTTACAGAATCAAGAATTCTACATGACTGCATGTTGAATTTATGGGTGGATAACATTTAATATATAGCAAAATCTTACCTAATCATTACAGTTTTATAAAGATATAATGAGCAGGTTTTTCAGTTAACCAAGATTTGGTATATTTTACTATTGTGAGCATTTCAAAGGCAAGAAAAGGTAGGAATTATCCCTTTTTCAGACCCAATAAGCAACATGTTGCATTTGCCTTAGCCTGGCCAAGGGCTTCTAGAGAATTCAGTCTTTGCCCTGTTTTCCAGTTTCTGAAAACAGAGATGAATATATAGTGGAAGAAATGTGCTAATGTTGCATAAATAAATAAAAAAATGCATATCAATCATCAGTTCTGGAGAAATCTGTAGCCTTTTAAGAAAATGTTGGTACTATCAGGCTACTGTGTTGGAGGAAGGTTATTTTTTTACCTGTAAATTAAACCTTTAAGTTGAGGTGATACTAACACATTTGCGTAGTACTGAGTCTGACCATTGCTTACTGCTCCTGTTCTGTTAGGGGAAAATGATTTATTGTAAGGAAACACACAACCACAGGTGAGATCACTGGCTTCCGGATAAAAGAGACAGATCCACTGCCTTTGGTAGTGGGAGTTGTTTACAGTCCATTTCTGTTCTGGTAACTACGAATGTCTGCGTTGTCTGGCCTCATCACAACCTTCAACTCCTCAAGTAGGGCAGCAGAGGGAGAGGTTAGCATCTCCTCTCTCTGGTGACCAGTGGTAGGACACAAGGAAATGGAATGAAGCTGCATCAGGGAAAGTTCAGGTTTGACATTAGGAAAAGATTCTTAATGGAACTCCCCGGGGAATTGGTCTCAACACAAAGACTGTCAGTGTTCAAGAAGCGTCTCGACAATGCACTTAGTCATGTGATTTAGTTTTAAGTGGTCCTGTGAGGAGCTGGGAGCTGGGTTTGATGACCTAATTATAGGTCCTTTCCAACTTGAGATATTCTGTGATTCTATTTTGTGAAAGACAGGGATGTCACATTGGCTGTTAGTATTACTGTAACTAAAACATTCACATATAGCTCTATGTCACCCGTGTCCCTCAAGAGCCAAGAAGTTCTCCTTCATCTGTGTCAGATGCATTGGTAAATTTTTGTGCATGTCATAAAGGGAGCTGAAAAGAGTCCTTTTTTGTGTATTTTGAGGATGCTTGAATACAATTCTCTGCAGCGACATTTTCTAAGCGTCATGATTCTCTAGCATTTGCCCAGAAAATAACCCTGGTCAGAGCTGTAAAGCTGACTTCTTCCAAAGTGATGTGTGTATAAACATGTTGATGGGTGGCCTATTGCTGCAAAACATGTCTGAAGTGCTGAAGTTGAATCTGATGTGAGCTGGATTAGAAATGTTCTGTTGATCCTGAGCAGTGTGCTTCTGCTGATTTGGACTGAATCAATGTTATAAACCTCTCTGTAAGATATTTCTGTCATGATTTGCCTCTGATTGGGCAGCTGTGCATAACGGGCAAATGTTTATACTGTGTCTTACCAGTCGAGCCTTTTCTACCATATATTGTCATTTAAAAATATTTGGTACCGTAAATGTTCAGAATAAACTTCATCTTCTGCTAGTGGCATTTTTTTTATTCAGCACTGGGGTACTTCCAGCTGGCCATGTAAATACTGGCATAAAATAGATGTTATAATTTTCTTTTTTGTTTATTTTGCCTTCTGAAATTATGCTAACTGGTTTTGTATCAAGGAATTAAACCACTTGTTACACTTTTTTACATTCAGCACTCTTGATCTGAAACTAATATGTTTTGAAGACTTGTGGTCTATATTGCTGCAGTGTATGCAGCAAACAGCTGCCAAATGAACTGTTTCCAGAATTATATATATGACCAATCTATATAGCAAAGTTTTAAACAATTTGATTGCCAGAGAGAGGAACAACATTCTAAAATGTTCATAGTGTTGATATTTGAAACCATTTTGTTCTTCAATTCCCAGTCATCCCTTCTCTGACCATGGACTTTCTAGTTTGCAAACATTTATGCACATGTTCAATTTTTTTACCTGAAATTTGCTGTTTAGACAGTTCATTTATAGCTGTGGGGGGAAAAGATGGTTAGAATATTGAATCTTCTAATCCCATCATATACAAAATTAAAAATTATTTTTATTTATTTCTTTTAAAATTTTCTTCTTTCCTTACTAAGAAAAATGAAATTGCTATTTAATAATTAAGTTTCAGAGATGTATTGGTAGATTCTTTACATGCAGTCATTCCACTTTGGACTTTATTGGGCTGGATAAAGATGAATTAATCATTGTAATGGAAGTTTATGGTTGCCTAGGGACCAGTGGTTTTAAGTTGATTGTATTTACTGCTGGTAAACAGAGGAAGGTCCTTCGCAATTATGTGGTGAACTGGCACCTCAAAGAGACTAATTTCTCAAATTTAAACATCTTCTGAATGACATACTTTGGAGATAAAAGGATACGTTGATAAGAGATTTTGACTGAAAGGTAAATTAAATAAGAGGAAGCTCAGCCACTGTACCATGACTGAGAAAAGCAACTTCCGAAAACCCAACTTTGTTTGGTGACAATATGAGGACACCAGTTAGAAAAAAGTGTATATAATATCATAGTGTAAAAAGTGGGAAGATAAATGTAGTTCAATATGAACTAGAAGCTATGAAGTAAAGTGGAAGTGAGACCAAAGATCAATCCTTGGCTAAGCTAAGGACAATAGAACATTGTATTAGGGAAAAAAAGGAATATCTCCTTACAGACACAAATGGCGCCATCAAAAGTTTAAGAAAATAAAATTGCTAGTAGTGACAGAAAAAAAAAAGAGAGTGTTCAATATCTATTTCTTTTCTGTTCCTGGAAAGAGGTAGGAGAGTGCACTTGTATTCCATAATGATGATGAAGTATTTTTCAAGCAATTAGTTCTTAAGGAAAGCATGAAGCAGTATTTTTATGAAGAATATTTGAAAGCAGCTGATTCAGATGAACTGAATTCAGAAGTAGATATATATTGTGTTAATTTTAGAGGAATCTTGGAATACTCTAGAAACTCCTGGAAGCAATGAATGTAATACAAAAGCTTAGAAAAAATAATTAAATAGAAACCCAAGGTATGTGACCCTTGTTGTAAAAGAGTAGCTAATAGAAGGGTGAGGTGAGTTGCTATACGTAACAGTTCAAAAGCTCTGAATAAAGAGCATTACTGCTAGAATTCAAGGCAGAAGTGCTTTGGAACATAAAGTCTTCAAACAAATGTGGATTCTTTCTTTGAGAATGTTAAAAATTTAGTTGATAAAAGTAAGTGCTTTTGTACAGCTGCCTGGATAGTTGTATGCTTAGAAATTAGATACACAAGAGACACTTTCAAAATTGCGATTGTACCCTTGAAAATAAGTATTCGAAGGTCATAAAATAGGTAAGTAAGTCACTATCATACAAACACACACACTACCATGTCTTGTTTAAAAGAGTTTTTTCTCTTTTTTTGTTATATGTAACGATAAGTAGTGATTAGGAGAATAGAGATTAAATTGTTCACAGTTATAGTATAGATAAAGCTGATAAAAGGATGTTGTATCAGGTGCTTATGCCCATGAAATAAAATGAACCTGAAAAGTAGAAAGCTTACAAAAAAAGATCCCTAAGAACTTGGAAACTGTAGAAAATGTCTAATACCAAGTACTTAGAGAGATTCATTAGCTGGTAAGACACTAATTAATTTTTCAGTCGAATGGAGAAGGACTCCGTAGTCCTTCCTGGAGATTGCCACCAGAACTCTTTAAAATGTAAATACATTATGTAATTTTCATGATGAGATCAACTATATCAAACTCCCCAAACTAACAATGAATTCTGCATTCCCTCAGGTACTCAAATAAAATCTGGATCTGTCTTTTCATCAGGTGCAAATTATGCTTTAATGAAATAAAACATTTAAATTTAAGTCTGAGGCAAATATATATGCCTATGATACACCTGGTTCTACTGTCCTTGAATACTCTGATCAATGTGATTTCTACGTATACAATTGTAATTGTTTTAAAATAAGTCTACGTGAGTCAGGTTTGTAGAACATCTTAAATCATGTTATTTAGCACCAAATTAGCACATAACCCTTTTCCTGATATGCATAACTAGTATTTTCAGCTCATGCTCCTCTTTAACAATTCCTTCTGATAACAATAACCTTCTGATTTTCCCTTAACTAATTGTTAAAGATTTTAGAAGATTCTAAACCTTTCATATATATAAAACTGGTCAAGGTTATATCCATATGTTCTAATCTTAAATTAAAATAGGTACTAAATATTCTAATATTGCATTAGAAAAGATACTAAATTATTTTCTAGATATGTTAAAGTTTTCAACTGAGAGATACCTTATTACATTTTAGATTTTTAGAGCAAGGACTTTTGTTAGAGGATTCTAATTTCCCTTTTCCTAATGTGAAAGTAAAAATTACAGTATTAGATAAGATCATCATCATAACATTTTTTTCAGTCTCATTTTCCACCAGCAAGAAGTATTATATAGAATAGTTGCATAGTAAGTTCACCACAAAGGATGCTATTTATTCTACTGATACCTCTCCCTCATTAATGAACCACCAAGGATGCCCAGTAGCCACATGTGAAATTATGGGGGTTTTTGCCTCATTTGTATTTTTGTCTTATTCCCATCAAATTATCTCTAGTCTGATTTTTCTAAGTTCCTGTTCTTCATAGCACCCAACTGGGCAGTGTACCTGTCCTAATCAGTCTCAGGTAATAATAAAAAGAAATAGTTTTCTACCTAGATAGTCTTCTTGATTTAAATAAATAAGCTCTGATGTCTAGCCTGTGGATAACCTGCAATGCTTTGGATTTTTTATAATTTGTTTTCTAATCCAAGATAATAAGTCCGTTTCCAAGCCTTAAACATTAATTTTCCATGAGTGTTTGCTATCTGAGGTCTTGCTACCAAAAAGAAATCCTTGTGGTGTTTAATGTTTTGTAGTGACAGACTTGTCGTAACACCTTCCTTGAACAATGTGTTCCACATAAAATAGTGTGTTGGGTGGGAGCTGTTTTGCTCAGAAGGTGGTAGGTGTCTTTTCTGCTTCCTTGAATGTACATGGTTTTGTCATCTGCTGAGTTACTGTTGTGCAAGCTCACTACTCAACAGATGATAAGGTTGATAATGCAACATTTTTCCTTATGGTAACTGTGACAAATTACCTGTCGTTACATATTACTGGTTTTATCCTGTTCTTTTATGCATAGTCCTACTCTTCAACTATAAAATTTAATGCACTCAATTACGTAAGTCAATTATGTATTTTGTTTAGACATACACGTATGTAAATGCGGATACATTTATATTAATGTTTCTGTGTGTTTTCATATTGTTGCCTTTCAATGTCAATGAATGTTTTTATGTTCCCCATAGACAAGAGCATCTGATTTCTTCTGTATAATTTGCCAGAGGACCTAAAGATAATTCGTTGTCTTAAATATTGCATTTAAAATTCCTTATACACATGAAAATGAAACCTAAAAGGTTTAAGTCACATATTTGGAAATGCTGCTCTGGATGTGTTCTGTATGGTTTCATTGTAGGCCTTCGTACTAAGAACCTTTACCCTGTCTCCTTAAAGAAAAGTGGTTCAATATGCAACCTTCAGCTCTAATCCCCTTCTGTTTATGTTCTGGCTTTTCCAAGATGGAATAATCAGCACTGAAGTTCAAGTGCTGGGGGAAAAATGTCATTGAAGAACATTGTACGTTGTTGGGGTTTTTAACATATATGTACACACACATGTATGTATGTGTATATCTATATTACCTTACTTCTCTTGAGATATCTGTTATTTTGTTGTCTGGGTTTGTTTGTTTGTTTTTTTTAATATTACAGGATTTTGCAAAGATTTTTATATGCTACTAGTCAGAAATGTAATACTGTGGGTTTTTTTTCAGCTGAGTCACATTAGGTAATTATAACCACTATAATCATCCATTGTTTGTAGGTTGCTTAAAATATTGCTCCTAATGTATATATTGGTTCATCCTTTAACATTGAATTTCATTTCTTTTCTCCAGTGACCTACCATCTTGATGTTACAGCTCATTCATACAATTCTGTTTCCTCTGCAAATTTCAGTATCTGCTTGACCCTTTGTAGGAATAAATATATAGTACACAACATGTTAATTATCACACTAACCCTTGGAGATAATCAAAACTGATTATTTTATTTCTCTTTTTTTTTTCTGTCTCTTTCCAAATAACCAAGGCTTGTTCCATTATAAAACTTCTCTTGTCTCATGAGCATGTTTTACTGTCAAGAACTTTTTAAAATAAAAAACATCATTTTACTTTAATATAATTTAATATTTGTATTATATAATATACTCTCCTAAATAGAATATTTTCCTGTTTCACCAGACCTGCACAAATTAGGCAGAAATTAATAACAGGTTTTTTAATATTTTCCTACATCATAGCTTTTTTAAGCAATCACTTTAGACTGCTGGTGACTCCATGATTTTGGAGTCATAGCTAGCATAGCGTAAGTAGATTTGGTAGCCTGCAGCCTTTTTCATTTTCCGTTAAGTACTGCAGTAGAGCTCACAGTTCAGCCAGATGACTCCAAGGCTCCAGCTGAACTCGTGAATAGCTGTATCTAGGCCTAATGAAGTACAGCTTTTCAATTTATCTGTTTGTTCCAGTATTTTCTTACCCCTAATGTTCAGAAATTTTCTATGTAACTTATTCCATCTTCTGGAGAAAAGTGACAAAACAAAGCATATACTGCTTTTTGTAATGTTGCTGTCTTTGAAAATCCAGCCATACCACCAGTTCTTTCTTAACTTTCCTTCATCCTTTATTACACTTTCAAAAATTGTTCATGTCTTTGCTTACTTACTTTTTGAATATCTGCCTTGGAGTTCTCCTAATTTACATCTTACATTTTTAACCTGTCAGAAATTATGCTCCTTTCTAGAAAGGAAGGATTGAATAATACAAAAGAAAGATGATATCTGTCACTGGCAGAGGAAAATAGTATATTGATGCCTTATAGCATATGGATCAGTATATTTATTCATTGATCTACAGTACTAAGGTATTCTTACAAAAAAAAAATCAATCATTTTCTAAACTTTGGATTAAGAGTGTGTGTGGGAGGGTGGATCTGGCTGGGAAACATCCTTCTTAATATGACTTTTCTGGGATACATCAGAGGACTTTTTGTTTCAAATTCCACTCACTTTATTAAGTCAGCCTCACTTTGGAATCTTTCTACAGGGAGAAGAGAAAAAGTGTGGTTAATTAATCTTTACTTGCATTAAGAAGGTAGTATTATCTATATAGTATCATTATACTAAAATTTGTAAGATACCTTAAGAGCTTGTGTACAAATCTCATCCTTCCATAGTTGTCCATAGATTGTATAGACTGACATTTTAAAGCTTTTTGGGAAGACACTGAAAAAGCAAAAATGAAAATAGCCTGCCAGTTACATAAAAAAACCCAAACTATTTCAACAGCAACTTGAATTCAAGGTAAGCCTCCTATTTGTGAAGATAAACACCTGTAAATCAGTAATATAATGGCTTTTCTTCCTTTGTGGGATAGACATAATTTCAGTTTCATCTCCCCTCCATGAGACTCTTTATATTCCTGTGCACATATGTCTTTTCCATTGAGCTGTTCTCCATCTCTGGGAGAGATAAATTATTTAGAATCAAGGAACATAATAGAATATATAGACTATATTAGAATGTTATAATTAGAATAGAAAATATTAGAATATTAGAATATAATACAACAAATATAACATAATATAGAAAAATAACATAGAATATAATAAACAGAATTAATAAATTGCCTAAGATATGAGTTTTTCAGACAAAGGCAAGAATTCTGTAGTCACATAAATGTGCAAGAAAATGACAGTATTTATAGATATTCCAACTGAAATCAAAGCAGAAAGTTAATCTAAAGTATATCCAAGCTTTTGTCTGGATCCAATGCCATAGTATTGGTATTGAAATCAGTCATATAGGTTAAAAGTGCATTAACATGCAAATAAATACTTAAACGTCTCCCCATCCCATTTAGGTTTCCCAGTGTCAGTACAAAATCCTCCAGACAAGCATGGAATTTAAAAATTGCAGGACTGTAATTGTTATGCTTTTCCCCTATTAATGTTTATACAAGCTATTGAGACCAACTAGTCAAAAGTTTTGGTGTACTGATTTGGTGCACCTGTTCATGTGCATTGTTCTGCAGAGACAGGCTCTGTGGTAAGCTACATACACTGCAGTGAGGAAGATTATAACATAGTAGTAACAGAAATAGCTGGTTCAGATTTAGGAGTAACTGCAATGGCTGTGATTTGTTCTACACCTAGTACTATTATCAGATCAGAATTTTATATATAAACTCTGAGGGATCTCATTTCATGTGTCTATCCCAGTTGCTGTACACTGTTCCATATGGCTGCTTTGTGTCAGTGGAGTGCGAAGCATCTGGGATACATCATCTTTAATACAATCAGTACTTTGGTGTTGTGGCAACAAATAGCTTAGGAATTTCTCACTCAGGTACTCATAGTGCTGTAGCTACATAAGAAATCCCTTGCTGTTTGGTATTATGTTAATTATTCTATTTCAGGAAGTTAATTGCTTTTATCCCCTTCTGTCCTTGCCATCTTTCCACTGCCTCGAAGTCTCTGAAAAATCTTCCATGAGCAAAAGGAACAAAAACCTAAAATTGAAAAGCTTAGTTGTACTCTGAGAAAATGGGAGTGTTGCAGTGCTGAGAATTGCACAGCATATTGTTAAGCCCATTCTTAAATGTATTAAAAACAAATATTAAAAGAATGCAATATTGCAGGTGATCATGCAGAGTATAATGAAACAAACTCACTTACCCGATTTTTTTTTCAGACCATTATATGTGTATGCATTTTCATCTGCCACAATCACTAGTTGTTGGTCATTGTCCTATACACTGATCCTTCAACTAACTGCTTTTCAGTGTATTTCTTTTTTTATTATTATTATTTACTCTTCATTTTGTTTTTTTTAAATATGGTAATAAGGAAGTTTGAGTCCTTTCAAAACCTGTCAGATGTTGATGGAACCTGTTTTCCAATTCAAAATACATTCCAGACAGCTCCAAGATACCAAAAAATAAGAGGTTCATATTAAATCCATATATTGATACCCAGCTCTGTGTTTTTTTATGACAAAGAGACAAAGCTGTCACTAGCTGACCGAGTTTGCTAAAGAAATGAGAACTTGAGGTAAGGGCCACTTCAAGCTTAACCCAGACCAATGAACAAGTTATGTGACTAGAAAAAGAGATGCAATTTAATAATTTGGCAAAGATCATTATTGTTTCTCATATCAAGGTTGTTTGTGTTCTGACTTTCAAAATGTTGCATGTTGCCTCAAAGACCTGGTGTCTGCCTCCCAGGAATTTTTCTGCATCTGTCCAAGGCTGAGATAGATTACAGAAATTAGATAATTCATCTTCATGTCAAAAAAAGGCAAAAAAAGTGTATATATTTTACATATTACATTTTTTCCCCGCTTTAAAAGTGGCTAAAGGGCAAAGTCATATAAAAATCAAAATCAATAGATAAAGTGTTATTGACTAAAAGCTTTTTAATTTACTTTTAAATAAGATTTTAGATCCAAATTTGAAGCATTTATTTCTCAAAATGTATCCTTATTATATGATACATAATATGATACATAATGAGCCTTATGATTAAGAACATTTAACAATTTAGAAACCATACTTAAGCCTCTGTGAAATAGTAATTCTTTTTTCCCCACTGGAGTGGGTGTTCATCAGAGTATTGCTTTCTTCTTTCACAGAACAGGAAACACCACACCATGTATCACATATTAAGAAAAAAATAATTGTTGAGTTAAAACCAATACCTACAGGTATTAAGAAACCTTCATTTTCCTCCTCTTCTTTTTGCTCCTCCTCCTAGGTGGAGCTACTCCTCTAGGTGGAGCTACAGATCTGCATGTGAGTTTATTAGGAAGAGGTTTATAATTCTTTATTAACATTTAATTGATTTCTTACTTTCTCAATACTGTATTCAGCAAGCCATTGTTTTTTTCTTAAAGACTAAGAATAAAATATTATTTTGAACAGAAAAAATGAAGGCATTTTCATGGTTCAGATTTTGGAGCATTTACAGAAAATGAAGAATATTTAAAAGGCTATACAGTAACTTTTGAAATAGAAAAAATAGACAACTGTACTTGGATTTGAAAGATTATCAAGATGCAGTACTTGTTATATATGTCTGTATTTTAGAAGCAGATAACTTTTGAGGCAAATACTTGTAGACTCTGTTCAGTTTAGATCTCTGCCTCACAATGGGAAAGATCATGTTTCTATAATTGCCTGTCTGCTTTCTGATGTTATCACTTTGCAGATTATAGGAAAGACTTTATTACATTCTATTTTTCTGTTTTAATAGGATTTTTTTTTATGCTTTCTTTTTTAATGTTTTTGGGGGTTTTTTTGTCCTGAAGATATGTATCAAGTATCTGTCTTAAAACTCCCCTGCACTGTCAATTTAATTCCCTTCCTTACTTACTGGAAAGCATCAAAGAAACAGAAGGATTTTTTTTGTTCTCTGAACATCCCTAGGTAGCAGTAGAACATTCCCAAACACTACCTATTGAACCTGAGTTTTCTTTACCCACAATTGCCTTTTTTCCTTATGGAAAGAGAGCTTCACAGGAATTTTCAGGAAGCTGTTAATTCAAATGAAATTTCAAAAATCTTCAGAGGATCTGGCTGTGGCCTGGAGTTCTCCAGAAAGAAATGCATATTACATATTCCAAAGTAATGAAACTGCCTTCATTAAGGTTAAGGGGGACAAGAAGACATCCCTTTGGTATGGACAGGGTTCTTTCCCGAGTCCTTATTTTCTTTTTTCTTCTAGTTCTTTCTTCAATGAAATGCTGCCTTTTGACTGCAAGAATAGTAAGAAAACAAGTGAATATTTTAGCAAAAGAAAACACTTCCCTCAGCCCAAAATATATTGGAAGAGAATGAAATCGTATCTTAAAGAAAATCTGTTTGAATCTAGTGATTTCACAAACTGTGTCTGACTTCAAAGGGAAGAATTACGAAATTTCTCTTGTTGATTTTAGTTTCTGTTTATGAAAAGGTATTATAGTAAGGAATTCCCTCTCCTCTGCTTTTTATCTTCTGTTTCCTAGAGGGAATATATTCAGAAAGAGTAGAGAAAACAATAGCATGTACTTCTGAAAAGATGGTAGAATAACTTTATTACAGTAAAATTGGAAAATGAAAGCTGTTTCTAAACACTTGTCTAAAACATTTCCTTAAATATCTTCTTTTTAATTTTGTAAAATATTTTGCAGCCTTTTGCTGTGTGATGCCGTGTAGTATAGAAAAATTTAAGATTATACTTCCTCTGAAGATCATTTATACTTAACAAACACCACTTTCAACTCATGAAAGTGATGTTTCCCAAAGTGTAGCTTCAGATTCAGAAAGCATTTTCTGCATACATTGGAAGTCAGAATAGTGTATCCTTTTCAAACAGGAAATATATGAATATGTATTATTATAAATACTTCAAAATAGCATCCTATTTTTATAAGTAACATCACAACTAACACACACTCAAATTTATACTTTTTGGTAGTATCTGTTAAAATCGGATCAGACAAGAATTTTCCACCAGTCTTTACAAGAATAGAGCAAAATGCCTTTCCTTAAAAATACAAGAATTGTAAATTACAACTCAAATAATTTGTTTCTCTTCACTATGTAACTGAAGAAGTCAATTGCTTTATAGGAGGAAAATATTTTGCAAATTGTTTTTTTGTAAGTTGACATGTTTTTCTAAACTACTTACTTAGCTATTCAACAGGAGTCAATACAAGCTAAAGAATGCAAAATTAATCTTTTATTCAAAGTAATTTAAAATATAATAGAATCATAGAATGGTTTGTGTTAGAAGGAACCTTAAAAATCATCCAAACAAAGGCAACAAAGCTGATGAAGGTTTGGAGCATGTGTCTTACTAGGAGCGACTGAGGGATCTGGGGTTGTTTGACCTAGAGTAAAAGAGGCTGAGGGGGAGACCTTATCATTCTCTACAACTACCTGAAAGGAGGTTGTAAAGAGGTGGGGATCAGTCCATTCAATGAAGTTACAAGTGACAGAACAAGAGGTAATGGCCTCAAGTTGAACCAGGGGAGGATGGATCAGATATTAGGAAGAATTTCTCACTGAAAAGGGTTATCAGGCACTGGAAAAGGCTGCCCAGGGCAGTGGTGGAGTCACCATCCCTGGAGCTGTTTAAGAGTAGTAGAGACACAGTACTTTGGGATATGGTTTAGCTAAGGACTTGCCATTGTTAGGTTATGGTTAATGGTTTAACTGGTCTTTTCCAATCAAGGTGATTGTGATTCTTTGAACCCTCCTGCATGGGCAGGGACACCTTCCACTAGACTGGGTTGCTCAATATGTTTAACATTAGCGAGAAACTCAGAGCTAAGATTTCCTGGATTTTCTATTGATTTTCTGCGTATCTTTGCATGAATAATATTTCTGTTAGGCAGTGAGTGCAGCCCTGCTCTTTACATGTTCCTCACCTGGTTATATTGACTGTTTGTGAAATGAAAGCTGTAATCAGCTTTTGAAAGCTGTAAAATACATAAATTCTGTCACCTATTGTATTTCCTTTTATGTAGAGTTTTGCAAATTATCAAGCACTGTAAAACAGTACTCAAAGGCATGATGATGACTCTAAGAAGTATCCAGCAAGTACTGGATCTGGAAGTCTGAACAAATAAGCATTGATGAGATATACAATACTAAATGTAGCAATGTTAATGTTCAGAATTTCAAAGTATCTACATCTTTGTGTTCAGCAATGTTGAGGCACCTGAAATTTCTTGTATAAAGGAATATTGCTTTCCTAAGTGGCTTAACTCCACTGAAAATAATGGATCAAATTATAGTTAAAAGCACTGCCACACAAATTTTGATTCACTGCAAGAAAAAATTAGATTTTCAGTCAATCACTAAGTTAGTGTGACAACTCATACAATAAAAGGAAATTTATTTAAAACTTAAAAAATAAAGAGAGTCATTAGACATGGCTATTATTGCATGCTCAGAAAGCTTGTATAAAAAATCTTTCTCATGAGGTAGCAGTGGTCTGGTCCTACAAAACAATTACTTTATTCATTTAGACTATGGAAGTTTTCTCATAGGCCTCAGAAGAATGTGTGTGGATTTTAGCCAAGTTAATCCAGGGGAAGTGAAATCTTTAATCTTTTTAAAAGTTCCTTCTTTCTTTGTAGCCACTCGTATCAGAAGACAAGGGAGGTAGTTAGGGAGAAGCTGATAGACGTGTTGTAGCAAAGTTCATTAGCTCTGTTGTTACTTAGGGGGTGATCTGTGGAGACAGAAAAACTGCAAGAAAATTAATGATTGTTGTGTTGCATTTCTGTATGTCTTGAAGCTTCTTCACATATGATTGGGCAACTGGCTGATGGTCACTAGGAGCCCTTGGGCTATCCCAACAGTTCCAAAAAAACCCTACCACTTAGTCAGTAAGTCGTATCAAGATCACAGGAAAGACACTAGTAGCAGTAGAGAGAGCTTGCAGGAGTAGGACACAGTCCAGGCTTCTGTGTAGCTCTTTTACTTTGGAATAACCACTGGACTTTACCCCAGGCTGGCTGATACAACATCTTCACTTGCTCTGGTCTTCCCAAGGAGTGCAGAAAAAATTATGCCATGCCATTTGAGGAAAAGAGAAGGCTATTGCACTGCAATAAAACAATATAATTATAAAACATTAGAAAGGCATCAGAATTAGAATTAGGCAGAATATACTGAATCTGCTGCTCTGTAAACTGCCCTCTTATGCTCAGATTTGCATTGCATACTCTCATTATGTTTCAAAGGAAATTGCAGATTGCATTGACTGCCTTAGAAGAAGGCATCAGCAAACAATTATAACTGAGAGCTTGGCTATATTGTCCAATCACTCTCCTAGCCAAGTTTTTCGGATTAGGACATCAGTTTCAGTAGCTGTTATTTAAGGATTCTGCTGTTAGAATCATGCAGTCATTAAATTTTCCAGCTAGACTAGAGGCATTGCCTATGAAACCAAGTTTCCCATGTAATGAGAATAAATTGTCTATGTCTCATGTACATGCTGGAATGTTCTGAGAACAAGTACCCAGCGCGTACATGGGGACTGACCTTCCCATGGCTACGCAGTTGGCATGCTAGTATTTCAAACTAAGAGTTAAAATCAGCAATTTGGAAGCAGTTTCACAGCAAGTCTGTATGTGTATGATGTCTAACTTGAAAAAAATTCTGTGGGCTTGAGAAAATTTTGCTAAGTGCAAGAAAATGAGTGCATGTGCTTGTGCCACTATGTTGGTTGGTTTGGTATTTCCGTTGCCTTGTAACTTAACAGAAAAAGGAAAGGAGTAGTATGCACAAGGAGTCTTCAATAGTAAATTGAATGTTATTGACTGAGTGAGCTACCAACTCACAGTCATCGGCAAAAAGAAGCTTACTAATGAAGAAATCAGCCACAAGTGTCTGCAGACTGAACAACTTGTATCAGTCAGAAACTGAATAAATGCAGCTCTGACAATGGCATGAAGTGCTTCCATCTGCACAATGGAGACAAGATGGAAACCATTTGTGATATTAAAGAGATCTTGCTATTTTCCACCTCTCTAACCATCATCTTATTACAGAAGACTTAAATATGTCAGAAATAAAATCTGCAGGGCATTCACAGGTCTGCGAATCTTCAAGAATCCTGTATAATTTACATTTTCAAAACCTGTAGTTAGGTCAACAGTAAGTGGGCAGAGACTGTAATTTGACTTGATACTATTTGTAAAGGGTCACGTGTGTCATTTCTTAATAACTCCACATTGAAGTTTTGGGAAGACAGCTCACACAAAACAGAAATTGAGTTGTTCAGTTTAGGTATGCGAGGATTTTCCTAGAATCAGAGAAGATAAATGCCACAATAATTATCATAGTGTGCATCATGACTGTAATAGATATTGTTGGTATCTTTGAGTTGCTGTGAAATTGACTCTTCCTTTAGCATAATGTGAAAAGACCACCTGATTCTTGTGTTTCTTTTTTAAACATAATTGCCATCCAGTCTTTTCCATACCTATGGCATACAAAGGCAGTACCTTACTGAGTGTACTTGTTCCATGTCAAGACTTCGTAAAAGAATGAACATTCTGGACTGAAAATTAAACAAATTGTCTTTGCATTTTGCACACAGTAGTCTACAAATTCCAGGCTATGACAAATTTCTGTCACTCCCAGGACTGTGACGAAGGATTTTTTCTCTGCACTTCTATTGCCAAAGCATTGTATTGAGTTTATTGAGTTTACATTCTGTAATAGGTGGAGAGGTATGCGTGCTGTCACTCTCTTGCCAGTGCAAGAAGTATATAATACTGGTACAGGGACTGAATTGAGTAGACTGGTAATGACAAATACAGGTTGAGTTTTGTGCTTCCTTTCTTTAATAAATGGTATTGATTTCTCTAGATCCAATGCCATTCCAGAATTATTTCAGGAGTGATGTTCTTTTTATGTTTATTTAAAGTGTGTTTATACCATTTTTGTGACTAAAGTCTGGGTTAGTGGACACCTACTTCCATCATGTCCAGTACTGACTTGGGCATCTGTCCTGTACAAAATTTGTGCTGCTATCAAATCTTATTACCTGCAACTGCTGGTTTTCTGTTTGTGTTTTCAGCTGACAATCAAAAATTCATGCCAATGCTTGAAGACGGAAGTATAGTTCCTGAAAATTGACAAGAGCTCAGGATAAGTTAGAGGAATTGAATTAGAGGGAAAATAACAGCAAGCAGTGCACTACTTTTTAGGCTTTTAGACTGAGCAAACAGTCTGGGTTTTTTTATCATGAGTATGTTACTACTGTAAAAAATTAGGAAGACAATTCTTCCTTTTAAGTCCCCAAAATAAAGCAATATTTAATTTGAATTCAGGCTGAAACAAACAGAGTATATCTGGAACAACTTAAAAGCAAATAAAAATACTGAAATAAGGAAATAATTAAAATTATGAAATATTAATAAGTAATAGTAACAATATTAATAAATTCAAAACAAAGTGATGCATTCTGATTTTCTTAAAGTTTTTTTTTAAAGGTTTTACAACAGCAATTGTAAAACTGTTGTGAAGCATTTATAACAGCAGTTTGGTAAAATTAAATGCATTTATGCATTATATCAGATCCTCCACCTCAGAATGGGAAGAAATGGAGGGCCTAGAATACATGTTATTTTTTAAAAGTGTTTTGAACAAGTGTGTAAACTTTCTAAGCTGCGTCACTGTCACTGCAGTAACTATGGGAGCTGGACTTGAGGTTTTGTCTTCAGACATACTGACTGTCATAAAAATTGCAGCTCATGGCTCTGTTGGGTGATACAATCATATGCATCCTTCTGTGTTTCATGCTTCCATCACTTAGGAAGAACTGTTATTCTGGGGCTCTGCAGGGGTACCATTTCTCCTTCTGATTTAAAGGGGGCAGTTTTGTGTTCTGCCAGCCACCCTCTTAGGGTTGGTACAACACAGAAGATATGTCTGTCCTCTTTGGTTCTTTCCTGTCCCCTCTCATTGAGAAAGTAGAGACAGTGACAGTACCATAATGAAGTGTTTGGCTGTGCCAGCAGCAGCAAAATGCTGTTCAAACAGTTGCTTCTGTTCCCTAGAGGAAAGCCAGTAAAGCACATGAATGCATCCCGAGGGCTGGACTTGATCCATGGACTACCTGTAGAACCTGCAGGACTCATTAGTATCTCCTCTATGGCTTATATTCTGCTAAATGTAAAGGTATATCTAATTTAATTTTAAATTTTATATTCCTTTAATGAGACAGAGTGTGTTTCATAAAGACATTACCTGCAATATATATAGCAGTTTTGTCAGGGTAAAATGATGTGTGTCTTGGACATAAAGTGCTTCCTAGAGGTCTTAGGGGACATAAATATTTCTACTGCTAGAGAAAGCTGTAAGAAAGTCCACTAGGAAAAATCAAAGAATATGCTAAGTAAGATCTTAAACAAGTCTGCATAAAAAAATAATACCGTTTGATGACTTAATTTACAAACTGCAAAGAAAGCAAGGACAGCATGTTTATGTGAAGATTCTACTTGCATATGATTTATTATTTCTGAAGACTGAAAGGCCAAATCCCAAGGACTTCAGTGGTAGTTACATGTAAGATTCTGGCAGAATTACACTTGAGGATAGTAAACTACCGTCTAAGCTCTTAAAAGAGATATTAGATGGTTAAATGCTCAGCTTGTAGCTGTAGTATTTAAACTTGAGCTTGGGAAATTTAAATTCAATAAACGTTCTAGGTAAGTTCTTTCCAGAAAACAAGTCTCATGCATTTTTATGTGCTTCTGTATTATTTAATATGCTACACCTTACTTAGAGTTCTGGAAGAAAATAAAAAAAATACAACTTGATAGCTTTTAGATGTTCTCTGCCAAATATTATTCTGCCTAGGTCATGTGTAGGGTGCTATCATTAGTGTTCTGTGCTAGAAATTTTGTTGTTGTTTGTTTTTTTGTTGTGGTGTTTGTTTTTTGTTGTGTTTTTTTGGTCTTGTACCCTTTATTATGACCTTGGCCCTCCATCGGCTCATTAAAAATTAAATTGCTTATTATAACCTGGCTTCATTTTCCACTTTGATCAGAAAGCACAATAGGTTTCTTAAGTGGGTTTACCCATAAAATATTCTGGTAATGAGAAAAGAAAAGGCAAGTTTAGTAACTTTAATGTCAAAACAAAAGCTACAGAAATACCACCCAGAGGATAATAACAAACATTTTTCTAATAGAAAGCTAAAAGTCCTTACAATATGAAAATTCTGTTTTTTAGCTTATTAAATGAGTATCTTTAACAATTTGAAATTGGTATAATTTCCCATTCTTCCATGGGTAGTGCTCCTCTCCCATCAGCATGTGAACATTACAGCATTATTTAGTTTTTACCACAATTGTTTCAATTTAAAGGAGGAGATAAAACTGTTTAAAATTAAATGTTAATTGGCTCATTTTTTAACTATTGCTCAGTGTTACTATGTTCACTCATTACTAGCTATCCAGGAATACTTAGAGATTCTATCTCAGAGGCATTTGCTCATACAAAGATTTTGGAATGGGTACTGGTACAAAAATAACATTAAAATATCTGTAGTATGAAAGCACAAATCCACTTAATTTAGTCTCCTGTTTCTGACAGGGTCTAGGGGAAAGTATGAGAGTGAGGAAAAATAATTTATACTTTTCCAGAATGTTTTCTGTGACCCTTGGCATCAGGGATCTTTCTCTTTTCTATATAACCAAATGATCTTAAAACAGAATATTCCCATGTAAATACAAATGTTGTTTTTTGGTTTTTGTTGTAATTCTTTTTTTTTTAATTAACTTATAATTAGTCTGCTTTTTAAAAGGTTTGATACGTTCTGAAAGGAGATCAAATCCCTGCAACTTAAGTGACTAGTCACAACCCATGAATGATTAATAGTTCAACTAAGCATATCACAGTTAAGTTTTGCTTTGCAGGTGGTTCCAAGCGGTGAAAAAAAGACAGAAAATGCTTGTAGTAAGAGGTGGAATATAATTCATAATGGAGAGAACTGATTAACAATGGTTATCAAAACCAGTAAGCAGTCTATCAAATATAACTTATGCTTGGCACTCCTTAATGAATAAGGATCCAAAACAAATAATTGAGAATAACTTTAGGAAGAATCATGAAATACATTTGTTCTTACTAATAAGCTAGTTTCTGAAAATTGAATTAAAATTAAAGTCAGTGTTACTTCTATATAAGTTCAGAAAGATGAAACATTTCTTTTAGGAACTCTTACTGTTACCAGACAAGGGGTGGCAAGCTTAACATTTGATAGGGATAACTGTTTTAAGTCTGGATTACTGCACCTTGAGAAAATAAAGAGGCTTCAAAGTTTGTCTGCCCCAACAGAGAGATCTTTAAATGAGATAGAGAAAGTAAGCAGTAACTTGTCAACTCCAACTAAAATCCCTGAGCATACCTACAAGTGGCAAGGGCCTGGGAAGGATCTTTTGTGTTTTTTGCTCTTATCACTCACTTGTTCTTCAGCCAAGAAGGGAATGAGATTTTTCTTTATCACAGTTGCATAGTCAACTTTTTTTTTTTTTTTTTTTTTGTAAGAGTAGAATATGCAGAAATTTAAGATATAAATTAAAAAATTGATCATGCAATGCTTTTCAATATGTTTATTCCTCTAGATTATGTTTAGATTTTGGAGAACATTATAGGTGACAGTTTGTTTACTGTCATTTAAAATCTTTGCATTTAGAACTTTACAAGAAAATTGCAAGACAGCAGTGAAATCTTTCACAGATTTATTTCTCCTGTTTTTGAATTCCCTTCCAACTGTCTGGAAAATTTCTGAAATTTTTTTTTTATTATTTAAAGTATACTGTATCACAAAGCCTTTTTTCATGATAGATTGTATAATAAAGATTATTTTTATTTTTAAAAAATTTAATATCCGTAAGTGTAATAAATTCTTTTAGTTTAAAAACAAAGCTGCCTTGTGGATGGAGCACATTAATATTCAGCAGCCAAGTGATAATGTAGAGCATTTAGAGAGCTCTGACTTTGTCTCTGGATATTAATACTTGACTGAATTATTCAGTTTTGAAATCTGCTATTCACCTATATATATCTTTAAATAAAGAAATTTTCCTCAGAAAATCACAATGACCTAAATCAATCTCTGATTACTGTAAACACGATGTGTGCATTGTATGCAGAGTAATTTTTATAATAAATCTAATAGAATATTTCATATGTACAAATGCTGAGACTGACAAGATTTTTTTTAATATGTTCATATTATTTATAATCACAGTTTGGTTTATGAGTGATTTCCAATATGATGGTGATTATGAAGACACTAGCATTTTTCAATCTTAAACTCAATGTTGTATTAAATCATTTCTATTCAGAACAATATCCTAGTATAGGTCAGTGATTTGAAATAAGCTTTCATCCATCATTAAAAAATACACTGTTTGCATATATATTTTACCTAATGTAATGCTTTTGTCTGCATTCTCTATTCATTGTGTGCAGATCACTCATTAAGGAAAAATTATTCAGTTACCAAATTCCCCTGCCACTGCCATTCACAAGTGATTAGATTAAACTAGTTTCAAAATTAGGGAGGAATTAAAGATAAGAAGAAATAATAAGCAAAAAACTGTTAAAAACCAGAGGATTCAAAATGCAGATGTGTGTGAATATGTAATGAAATTGATACACGTGTATACATACACATTTATATATTTACACATTCAAAGCTATGTATACTTACATATATATGTATGCTTGTAGAGACAAAGTAGAGATATGCTTTAAATGTATAATAAATTAATAAAGGACATCTATATTTCCAATATTAAAAATAATAATGAAGAATATGAAGTATTTTATCTGTGTATTAAAAGTAACCCTTTCCATCCCTGTAATTGCCTTTATGGTTTGTTCTATATATTCAGTATCCTATAACAGGTACGCTGGTCTGTGATCACATTAGCTTTTGTTTTCATTGTTAAGTTGTGTAAATAAAAATGAAGAGTTTTGTTATATTGCAAAACATGAGCAGCATCTGGCATTACTTAGATTGATTGTTTCTCACACAAAATTATAGCACTTGGGTTAACTTCTAGTAAACATACCGATCCATAATGTCTCTTACTTCAGTTGGCACTTAGGTATATGTGTTCTGCCCATCCCAAATCAAAGCATTTTAACTTACACTTAACGTCTCAGAAGTTGCTCTTGCTCAGGTATTTACACTTTTCCCATTATTTTCAGTTATGTAAAGGTTAAACCTTTATATTCAAATTAGCAGGTGAAAATACAATTACCACATTTGTAAGCTAATAAGCTGTTTCTGCTCTCTCCCCATCCCTTGCACAAGATTGAAATTGGTGTATTTCTTTTCACCCAGGAAGAGGAAAGTGTCTAAAATTCTGCTCTGGTAAAAACAAAACTGTATTCTTTCAGTGTGGGGTTTGTACTGTAGTATTTTTGAGATAAGCCTTTGAAAAATCTTTCTGCAGGTAGACCACGATCACTTGACAGAGGGAACATGCATTTCTTGTGTAGCAGGTTGTTTTCAAAAGACCAGTGGTTTGAAGTAACATCAGGAAAGGATTTGGTCTATTGAGTCAAATCAGTTTTTGATTACTTTTCTTTTTGTAGAGACTACCCTGTTGTGTTGGAATATGTGCCTGCAATGCCACTCTGATTATTGACACACTAAAGAACTGGTGGCTTGTTAAAGGGCAGGTAGCTGAAGGACTGATAACTTCTTTTTCTCTCTCTACCATCTTAATAATCACCATTAAGCATCAAGAGTCTATATATGGAAGTGCCTTTATTGCAGGCACAACAATAGTTGCTTTCAGCTATTCTAACACCTGAAACTGGGGTTCACAGTTTCCTGACTCTACTATGATTGTTATCTAGAGTGTTGTGCCTTTCAAAATTATTTCCTCTGCTCCTTTCTCTCCATTTTGACACTTTTATTCTGAATCTCCAGTGAGCCTGTGTGGCTACCATTTCCTGTTGCTATATGAAAAACATAAACATAGCCATGGCTTTCAGCTTTCTGCCTTATCCTCAAAATCATACATCAGAATTTAATGGAGGGGGTTTTTTGCCATTTCCTTTATGTGCTATTTTTAAGCTTATCTATAAACGCCGCCTACACTTTGTCGCAAAACATATCCAGAAAGATGCTAAATGTTTAAAAGACTACCATTGTCATTCTGCAGAATCAAAATACCCTTTGGCAGAAAATAATAGATTAAACACGATTTGTATGTGATATTGCACTGGATGGATTAGAATTTCCAGGAGACCCTTTTAACATGACACAAAAAACACTGATAGCTGAAGTGCTGGAGAGCACAATCAATTTTTTAAAATAAAAAAATTATTGGCTTTGTTACCTTCTCAAGGACAAAAAACTTTCAGTCTAGGAGGAAAATTTCATTTGGAATCAGAAGCAGAACATGGGTTCTTTTACAGTGCAATTACTTAATCAGTGCTTCTGAAGATTAGCCTGAAATACTAAGTAACTGAATGGAGCTCATTCTTCCCTACAAAAGCAGAGCTCCACTCATTTAGCATATATAAAATAAATTATATCACTTTTTCTGTAGTGCATTGCTGTGCAGTGTCTAATATAATTCAATAAGAATGTTAATAGAATATATATTGTAAATTAGATCTGAAAACACATCATTGTCAAAGAACATACTTTCAAGTTCATGTTTTCAGTCACATTATTTAATCTTTGGGAATATTTTTTCTTTGTCTCTCATTTACTCAGAAGTTAAGATATTTGTTAGCCCTGGTGACATTTCACATAACAGCAGTTCAGATTCTTTCCAGTTCAATTTAAGTAAAGGAAAAGACTTTTCACAGTGTAACACGGTTGTGTTTTTTTTTTATATAAAGTCCAGCACAGAAAAAATTTGGAGTAGAAAGCTAAATAAAAGTTCCACTCGGTGTGTAAAACTGGGCAATTATTTTGTAAATGCACATTTAATTTAATCTACAATTAAAATTACTAATGATATTCACAGCCTGATGTGTATGTCTGCCAAGGAACCTCTGCCGTGCTAATTTTATATGATCTGAAAGGGTAAGGGTAACAAAATCTTGTCGAGTGATCTGAAAAGTCTGCATTTGTGCCTACTCAGTGGCATGCCAAATGTTTCAGAGTCACTGGAATGAACAGAAGATTTGAAGTTTCAAGTGCCATGAAGAGGAATCATGAGGTTCCCTATTGTTTTATATCTTACCAAGTTTCCCAGAAGTTTGTAGGACACTGTAGGAAAATCCTGTGAGACATTGCATGGCAATTCTTTTAATTGTTTATTGATTGGTTTTCAATTAATTTCACAAATTCTGTCTCCTTCTTTCCCCCCTCCCCTCCCCACCTACCTCCCTCCCTATTTGTGTGCAGATATTTAAGAAAGCAGAGTTAAGGTTGTGGTTGCAAGCTTAGCATTCTCTTAATGTATTTTGGGCACGGAATTAGAAAGGATTTTACATTCAGTGCATATAAACACCTTGATATACACTCACTAAAGAGTAATATATCCTAAGTAATGGGAACAGGTTTTCCCAGAGAAAACCTTTGTATTATAGGTGACTTCTGATTACTTTTTTATTGCGTTTTCTTGAAAACATGTGCCTTATGATGGTAATTCAAGTACTAGAACAGCTGCTTTTCAGAAGATGTAGGGAATTGTTGTTATAGCTGCAAGCATTTGCCTAAAGTTTGCTTCACCCTTTTTATTTTTTATTTTTTATTTTTTTAGTACAAGCTATAGAAAAATCTGACTAGAGACATCAAGTAGCTATTCAGTCAACGCATCTCTCATCCTCCTCCAAATCAAGGTCAGGCATATCCAATTTGTTCCTGATAGATGTTTGTGTTACCTGCTTTGTTTTTTTAAAAACTACAGCATTTGAAATTCTATCTGCTTTTCAAACAGTGTACTCTACAACTTCCTTAAAAGAGTAAGAAGAAAACAAGAATAAAAGTTAGAGTGTGCAGAGGAAATGCCTGCATGACCACTTCTTTTTCAGCTCTATTGCCTATTTCTGATTTAACGTTCTGTATAAAACCAGACATTAAAAAATCCTACTACAACATGATTTCAGGGAGAAAAATTGCTACAGTTGAGACAGAGGTGGTTATTTTTCAGTGGATAACTTAGTGGTTATCTTTTACTTAGGTGGAGTAGATTTTTGGCTGAATACCCTAAGATTTCACTGAAGCTACGATTTAACTCTTAGGACCTGAGGCAAAGAAAGTACTAAAATTCATTGTTTTTATTGGTCTCTGTGGGAGTTAAACTCCTCCTGAATGCTAGGTTCCATGCAAGTATAGACTGTATGCCTCAATTTGGATGCCTCAGCTGCTGAATGCTTTGAAATACCTAAGATGGTGCATCTCCATTAAAATTGATATAGAGTGCATTACAGCTTAACAGAACTGGACTAAGATTGCAAGTGAAGATGGAGGGAGGAAAGCACCAAGCTCAAGTGCACTGATGTTCCCTCCTGTGAAGATGAGACTTCCTCTTTTAACTATAAAATGAGATTTTCCTACTCATGTAGCCTGCCTGAAACTGGATGCTAACTGTCTGGCAATGGAGGACAGGAGTGACCTGAAACAATGTAGAATTCTCTTTACAGGAATATAAGCTGTAACTTAAAAAAAAATATTCCTAAGTTTCCAGCTTTGTTTATAACAGGTGTTTAAAATGTCTTTCTAAACATATGGATGATTTTAAGAATTTCTCCTTAAGGACCTATCTGTATGATTTACTCCCATTGCACAAAACATTTCCTAAATATGCTTGAATCACTGGATTCATCTCTGTGTCTTTTCTTCAGGGGATCATTTTCTCAAGGAAAATTGCATCTGTCAGAAAGAGAAAAGCAAGAATCAAACATTCTAATGGACTTCTATGTACCACACGTAATTTTTTTGAAATAGGAGGGTATCTATTTGCTACTGCTGACTGCTACCAGAAATTGTAACCTATCTCCTCATAAACTGAGATTTCATATTTCAGTTTCTAAACACAGCTGTTATGTACATCTCCATTAGCCAGAGTGAGAGTGCTGCAACTGCTACTCAGAAGAACACAAAATTCAGTGTTTGAAAGGGATGTAAAAAGTCTAGTACTTCTCTGCAAAGAGGAATGCATGTGAATCATCCAAAGCAGCAAGTAAAAATGCATCAGCTGTTTCTTACCATGAAGCACAAGGGACCAGGAAGTGGGAGCATTTTCAACACTTCAAATACAAAAGCAGTTTTAAAGAAGGTGTTATTACACCCCAAAATAATTAAATGTGAAGCTTCTAATGTGATCAGCTCTAGCGGTACTTTTGTATGGAAATTTTCTTATTAGTAAATACAACGGCCTACTACTAAAAATACTGAAAGCAGCCTGAACAATGAGTTTTTAAAGTTTATTGCTACAAAAAACACATTTCTCTGAAAGCAAAATCTTTAGTTTCTGTAGATTCCGTTATACAAAAAAAAGGTAAATTTTGTATGCACTACATTTTATATTCTCAGCCTGGAAATAAAATAGTTAATAGATAAAAAGGCTATTATAAGCACTTTTTAAATATTTAATAAAGTTATGGTTTTACTATTTGTTTATAAAATTTTATGTACTCTATGATTATCTTTTTCTAAAGGTAAAAGGTAGAATGGAATACTCCTAAATATTTAACAGATGCACTGTTGTAGGACTTATAGAAACACCTTATAGGAAAATATAGTGTAAAGTCCACCCCAAAAAACAAATGAGAACTTTACAAGATATAACTTTAAATATACAATCACTTTGTGTGATGAAGATTTTGAATCATTGAATTGTTATTGTTCTGAAACTTAGGGAGCTGATGAAATAAACATTTGCAGTATTACACTAGTTACAAAGAGGATCATATGAATTTCTGAGAAAATCCTTTTTTTTTTTTTTTTTTTTTTTTTCCTAGTATCTTTAGACACATTTTTTTTTACCACATAATTTTATTATTAGCTTTGGATTGTTTTTATCACTCAGTCTGAACTTTGCGGCTGATGATGGCAGCTGAGATTCGTGCACTACAGATCATGGACTATTGTGTGGTAGCCTGACCCTTAATTTCTGATAATATTGTCACTGTTTTCTCTTATGAGGATAGAAACAAGTCATAATTGCATTCAGCAAATGCTCATTATCAAGCAATTCTGCAAGCACATGTGCAGCATGTTTCATGTATCAGGAACTGATGCAAAAAGGTTTAATGACACAGATGTTCTCTATAGAACTGATACCACAAAAATTTCTTTACCATGGAAGAAAAATTAACCTATGCATGTTTTAATGACAAGAGGGGACACTGATGACTGCATGTTGGAGGTAGTTTGTATTCCTGCAAGAAAAGAAATCCCATCTTTGCACTGAGTTCTCTGTGACCTTGTAGCTGTCAAGTACTTAGGAAGTCAATTGTAAGGGAAGTTAGTGTGGCTTCCTGTAGGGAGATGAGATATTTGCCTAAAAAATAAGTAAGATAAACCTCATTTCACAGAAATAGCTAGTTTACCTTATTATTTATATTGTGGTTTGGGATTTTTTTTTTTTTTTTTTTTTAAGTCAGTATCATAATTTTAGTAACTTGAATACTTGGTGTTCTGGCAGCACAGCTGTACATTTGTCAGTCTCAGTGGCCTAACACTCAGTGAAAAAGGCAGAGAAGTTCTGACGCTGAGCCTGGAAGATTACTGTGCAATTCTTTTCCTGTGGCTGTCAAGTACCAGATTTTCACTTTACAAGTAGGTAAGTGAGAGGTGGTTATGAAGAACTATGTCCAAGTCTTTATGCAGTCAGTGACTGGTAACTTTGTGCAGATCTTTGTATTCCACACCTGAGTTATCTCCGCCTGACCACTATTTACAGATCTAGAGATATATAAGGGAGGTTTCAAGAGCTTTAGAACAAATAGACACTTAGTCTTCTAAGCAGGAACTGGACTGTCAGCTGAAGGCACTAGCCCTGAGGACCCTGTGAAGGATTCACTCACTGTTCTCAACAACTTTAACTAGATTTTCTGTGACCTGTGCTAGCTGATGCTGCTTTCTCAGATCTGTTGCCTTCACTTCCCCTCCACACACTATTTACTTCAGTTTCATCCTCCACCTTCATTTTATTCTCCTCCCTGTTCATCTTAACTTTTCCTCCCGAAATGGACTCATGCAAAAATCAACATACACATATTTTAATATGGTATTAATATGCCATTATGCTGGAGTCACTTTGTGAGCTCTGTTTTATGTTAGCTCTGTTTATGTGGTTTTCATTGTGAAGTTTTCAGGTGCAACAGGAACAGTCTTTTGGTATTTGTACTGCATCATTTTTTGGGCACCCTATAACAAATTGCAAGTAATTTAGGGGTGTAGATACTATGTGCAGATCTTTGATTGTTTCACCTTGTAAAGGTGGCAATACTTCCCATGTATGTGGGCTCATTATGCTATAATAGGGGGGCATATATAATGAGATCAAGGCTTAAATGAAGTAGGAATATTGGGCTAATTTTCATGGCAAAATCTTTGATAGCAGAACCATGTGATCACAATATATTTATCAGCCAGGAAGGGAAAAAAAATAGGCTTCAAAATAAGAAATGCTACCAGCTGTATCTACAATATTTGGAAAGTAAATTTTGGTATAGATAGAATTTCATCTGCTTCTGCTTTCAAACTTGCCTCTTGGTGAAAGTCTTCCTTTCAGGGTGTTTGAGCTGAATTTTGAAAGCTTTTTTCAGATATGATAGTGGTATGAGATATTTAATTTTTGTCATGTCTGAGTTTCTGTTGATTTAAAATTCGCTAAATGATAAAACTAGCATGTTAAACCCTTCCAGCCTGATCTAACCGCGGCTTCAATTCTCCTACCTGTTGCTTCATATGCCTTAGACAGTGGTCTGATTGACCTAAGCAGGATGCTAGTCATTAATAAAACATTGTTTCTTAAACATGTAATACTGCTGAAACAAATGATAAAATGTGTTCTTAAAAATCTTTTACAATTCAGATGTAAATTTTTAACTTGAATAATCTTATATGGGTGATGCCTGTCATGACTTTGAGCCTATTTACATAAACGTCTTGCTTTTGACTCTGGAGAGATGTATTCATTCTTATATATCACTCTCACAGTAAAGGAATGAACATTCCTTGTGTCTTCAGATAAAATCTCTCACCTGTTTTTTTACTTACCATTTAATTCAGTGATATGCTCCTAGATCAAGATAAAGAGTGAGATGCAGGCCATCAGTCAGAAACAGAAAGTATACCACTGTAGTAATTTCAGAGAAAACACCTTTTTCCTCTAAATCCAGTGAAATAAGCGTTACTAAGCTAGCAATGAGCTTAATCCTTTTCATTTAATTTGATTAATGGCTTGCGTATAAAATCTGAAAAATACTAAGTGATAGTCATACTTGTCATTGTTTATTTTCACACATAAATCAAGCTCAGTCTTGAAGATCTGTATAATAAATTCAAACCTGTTGTTAAAATTGCTTGTAAAAATGAAGTAGGGAATTTTAGTGGTATTTAATATGGAAAAAAATATGTTTATGAACACTTTCACTCTAGAAACAGATGCCATGAAGATTAACCCATAACAGGTAGCACACAAATCGGCTTAAGTAGAACAAGCATATGCAACCATTCCCCTTTTAGAGTATTCCACTTCTTTCAGAAGAGTAATGTATGCTTCAGATGTTCCTTCCAGTTATAGTTTGTCTTGTATGGGTGACTTTTTAAGATATTTTGGGGATGCATTAATTGCTTTGGGTAACTGCCAGTATGATTGACTTAAACATTGATCAACACACAGGTAATCAAAACTCAGGTCGGCACTTTTTATAGAATACATTTCCCAGGCTATCCTCATTTCTGTTTGGTTTGTTTGTTTGTTTTTAAAAATTTTTATTCCTGCTTGCCAGGTGGGGATGAAGAGCAAGCTGAGAGTGTTCATAGCAAAACTAATGGAGCTGAGGCTCAATGGAAACTTCCCATTGCTTCAGAAGGTAAAAACAAGTCTCAAGAATGGGGGGTCTGGGTGCAGTGTCCATGTGAACTCTTACTGTAATACTTTTAAATGTTGCTCCTACTGTTGCCCTCTAGATAAATGCTTACAGTGAATTAGAGGGGACTGATTTACTTACTTGTATCAGGAGGTAGAGTGGGATCTACACAGTAAAGTATAATTTATTGAAGATTAGCATGTCTTATCCATCATCTGTTTCTTTCTTCACAGGACATCTGTGACATCAAGCAGTATAGGCCTTGTTTCCACATCAGAGTAACTGAGAGAGAAATAGAGAGGAAAGAGAGATATGCATGCTTAGGGACATGTAGGGAGTTTGTGAATACCAGTCCCAGATTTTCAAACTCAAGTCAGTATTTTAATCACTAAATTGTCTTCCTCTCTTCCCCACTGATACATTTCTAAAATGCATTTCATCAGTCAAGGATCAGTTGCCAACTTAACAATAGAGAGCATATCAGGTGAAACATTTTAACTGCCGGTATTTAATTTCTCATCAGTAAGCAGCATTACAGGAAAGAATCTGCTTCCAAAAGATAAAGCTTGCTTAGATCTACTAATAATTTAACAGATGACAGACATCACTTTTGCTTGCTTTTTAAAAATAATTATGTAGCCAGGTAATCACTGTATAACAAAGAAAGAACGAAACTGAAAGAAGATCTGAGGGAGCCATGTATACTTACTAAAATGAATCATCATTATGTGCTCTCTATAAAACCCCATCTGCTGTGAGGTTGCTAGTGCCAGCAAGTTTTATTACAAGTATTACTTTTATAAAATTCCTAATCCACTAGCTTTGATATTAGTTCAAAGAATTACGGTATAGACGTGCATATTATGCACATCAGGCAGCTCAGAATATATTTATCGGGGCAGTAATATTATATTTGAATGCATCTTAACACAGAGCAGGCAGAACAATAATGTAGGTATTTATCTTCTGGTTCACAGGGCTGAACTGAGAGTACAAGTGATACATTGCAGTTTACCAAGCATATAATTTTCACTTCAAAATTTCTATTTCAAAATATCTAGCTGGATAAAATAATCCCTGTAGAAATTCAATCCCAATAAAAAAAATTATCAACTAGGAAATATCTACTCAGTTATATCTTTGGGGGTAAAGGGAGTGTAATCAAACATTGTGATCTTAAACATAAAGGAGAGGAGATGTTAGTTAGGAAAATATCTTTAAATACTTCTTAATACATAAATAATAACTATCACATTTGTAGTGAAACACTCAGTTAAAAAAAATAGTCTCTATGAGATCCTCCATTTAGTTTGAATTTTTTTTTGTGATGTGAAAAAAAATCTGATATACAGTTAGTGCCAAAGTAATAATGAGTTAGGGACTGTACTGTCTCACTATATTCCTCTAGCCAGGACATGTATTATTGGTTTAGCCAAATTTCAGAACTGAAATGTCTATTGGGAATTTTTATTTAGTATTCACTGTTAGGACACTGCTGCTGACAACCTACCTTTTAAAAAAGTTAAAATGTCAATCCCATATTGTATCCATTCCCAAATCTTTTCTCTCTGGAAAATTCCACATTTCAATTTCAGTTCCCCAAACTTTACATTGTAGAGATGTGCATTCTTTTAGGACACAGCTCTCTTTATATTTTACTTCATACCAGTAGGAAAGAGGATAGATCTCTGTGTTAGAATGCATCAACTGCACCATGTGTCATGCTGTGGAAAACGGAAAGAACAGTTAAATGTATGTATGTTTAACAGAAGTTTCAGAGAATAGATTAGTTATAACTGTACAGCATTTTCACTGTCCTAAGCAGCTTTGAATTTGGGAGTAATGTGCTTAACACCTGCCATTATTGTACATTTGTGGTAGGGCTGTTTGCATGGGGTTTGCAAGTAAAAAGCGTATTGGTAAAAAATGTGTGGTGGCCTGTGAGAATTTGGAGAAATGACAATGCCCCATTGGTCCCCAAAGTTTACAGCTACCAGTTTGGAAAATAGCTGATCCTCACTTGTGTTGAAAAAGTTCAGTTAAGAACCCTTCCTCACTAGGAACTGGATGGCATTAACATGCAACCATATTAAAGTAAGTATCATTGGATGCCAAAAGTTCTGGAAAGAATAGTATTACACTTACCTGAAATATAGTGAATGTCTTCCCTCCTAGGTCATACGCTTAGCTTACCATTAATGTGCTAAGCATTATGCTTATATTAAACATTATGCTTATACTATTTCTGCCCTCTTTATTAAAACCTACAGCTTTGTAGCCACTAGGGACTTTTCTATCTATATGATTTTCCATATCTTTTGGCTAAATTAGAGAACCAATTGCAAAATCTACAGCTCATAAACATTAGGTGGATTTGTGAGTGACAATCCCTGGAGGGCTTTAGGTCCATAAACTAATGAGACATAAATATAGTGGAGTAGGGAAGAGTATTTTTATCTGTGATATACAAACTACTTCCAAACTTGTTAAAGTTACTAATGGAAAACTATATCAATTTTCCTAATATCAGCATTAAAAATTTTGCAAGATAATTAGCATCTTTAAGAGTGAATACATTATTAATTGGAACTGTAAGCAAAAAGGAATTTGGCATAATTTTTTTTAAATTTTGTAGCCTTAACATTAATAAAATGGACATAGCTTTCTACTAATTATCATGTAAAGACGTACAATGGAAAGGGAATCAAACATTCAATTGTAAGATGAAATGTTAGTATTTTGTGACATATGGCATCCCCGTTACTGAGTTGAGATGCATGTCGCAAAAGCAATAATGATTTTGCTCTAAGTCATGCCACAAGGTAGCAGTGTTGTGGTACAATCTTGATAATTTTCTCATGCAAGTCACTGAGCATGGGATCAGTTCTGCTCCATCAAAATCAACAGAACCTTTGCTGTTGACTTCTGAGGACTGTTTCAAATACAACCAGTGAAACCTCACTTCTATGATTCATGTGCAATGTACCAATAAATATCACAGTCCTACTATATAATATTTCATGGATTCATTATTGGACAAATACTGGGAGAGTTAAAAGGATAGAAAAATCCTAATCAATGCCAAAAAATAGAATTCAATTTTGTATTTCTTTGTTCTTGTATTGCTCTAGTATCTGTGAAAGTGAAAATTATTACAAGAAGTTGAAGCATATGATAAAAGTGAGTAATATAGTAATTAACTTTTAATTCCATCAGTAGGAATTTAAGAATATTGTCCAGGCAAGCAGTTTTTAATACATGCTTTCTTATTAACTAGTTTTTCTGCTGTTGAAGGCATATGTAATCAGAAATCCAAGTTTTTTTATTCTGACAGTCAACTATTATGGAAAGTCAATATCTGTCTGGTGAAAATCAAACATTGGTTCTATTTCAGCTGTTCTATTACCATGAGTAGTTGGTATTAACTCAGCAGAACAGTATTAGTTTTCAAGAATGAGTCTTGTTTGCTGGGTTTCTGCATGTAGATGGCAATTCTTTTTCACTGGAGGTGATGAGACCCACTGTTTCAAATTCTTCCATGCTCATGAGTACTATCATGTAGAGAGAATTGTTCAGGACAGCAAGATTACACAGGAACAAGTGGATGAAAAGTGTTTAAAGTTTATGACTGAAATAAGGATTATTATAGTGAAAATATATATATGCTAAAGATGCCTGCCAATCACTATCAGTCTCTCTATCAATATATAGAGTATCATGTGGTCTACTGATTTTATCGGCATGAAATTTGTATTGTAACCTATACATAAGTGGCAAAATAATGATAGACTAGAGATGGAGTTGAGGACAGATAGTCCAAGCTGTCTCCTGCATGGAAATTCTCCTCACATATGGGATACCAAAGGTAACTGAGGAAGCATTTATTGATTACTCTCATGGTTGTTTTTTAACACACCCTTATAACATGTTTTCAGTTGGTTGTTGTTCTATAATACATGACATATTTGGTCTGAAACATTCAGAAGGTGAAGATGAAAGTCTATGAAGGTGAAATTATGTGGAAAATCATCCATACAGACCATTCGCATTTGCCAAAATTACTTATCTTTTGCTTCCAGGGACTGCAAAGAAATAGTGGGTTGACTAGATATCAAATAGTAATAAAATCTGAGAACTTTTGTCACAAAACTTTAACATATCCATTACCTACAAGTTTTGACTCACATATAGCATTTTTTGCTACCCTAGTGAAAACATGCCCTTGTCTCAATCTCAGTGCATCAAAGGAGAATCATAGGACTCTGGCATGCTAAATTCAATTAGGATTCTCTTTGTACCAAACATATGCAAGGAGCTAGCAACAAACAGGAAAAGAGGCAAACAATACACCCTCTGCTTGCTACTGGGAGACCACTTTGGCACCAATGCTGGGACCAAAATGAGGTGGACAATTCCCATTACGTTTGTAAGGCTTTTCCTGTGAGGTGAAAAGAAGGCAGTGAAGAGTGAAAGCTAAGTGTATCAGTGGGTAAAAGAGTAGGAAAAGTCTAGGGAAAAAATAGGTAGGCAAGACAGAAGAGAGGATGAAAGCAACACTTGGAACAGAACAGTTCCAAGTGGAGGTAACAGATTACCATTAAAAGAAATAGGAAATTATCAGCAAGGTAAAAAAGAAAAAAAAGAAAAAAAAAAAAAATGCCCTTCGCAATTGCTAAACAGTTATCCTATGGGAAAAAAACCAAACCAAACCAACCCACAAATGTGGTTACACATAGGTTATGTCATGGTGCTGTGTTTCTAGCTGAGGTCTAGGTCCCATGTTCACAGTGACAGTTCAGAATAGCCAATGTGTGAACATAAAGCCCTATCATGTAGCATACATATAATGGGAACAAACATAGTTTGGGCAAAAGCTATATTCTTGTTACTGCTTAGTTATTGAGACTTGACTCTGTAAAGTTTTGAATTTTTTATTAAAACTGTTCTTTTCTGGATGTAATGAGATATACATTCAGTGAAAGATAATTGGATCCTCTACCCCAGAGAGATTTCCTTAAAGAGTACAATGACTCTCAGCACCACCCTAATAACTTGACAGTGCACACTGATTCAGAGAAGACTGATGGCTCAGAGGAAAAAAAAACAGCAGAATTTTATTACCAAAACTTCTGATTTTAAGTTTGAAATTCATTATCCTAATCTCCTTTGAATAGCAGTGATCTCCATTTATTATGTATTTTGGCTGCTCAGGTAAGAAGCAGAAATCAGTTTGTACTTTTTTTTTTTTTTTTTTTCCAAGTCAGAAGGATGTCAATTTTGTAATGTGGAAGAGCGAAATTAAAAGGAACAATTGTTTTAATAAATGCTAAAGTAGAGTTAACTTCTGGTTTTTTGCTTAGTCAATCACAGTCTACTTTTTTCAGCATGTGATAAAAAAACTATTCTAATTTTTATTTATAATTTTTTTGTATGTGTGTATACACATATTTACAAATAGATATATCACAAGCAAACACAAACACAGAGTAGCAATTTTTAAACACCTAATTATAACACTGAGAGTGGCACCAGTGTAGCCCAGTGCATTTAACTCATTCATAGTAGACACTTCTTCAGAAAAAAACATGTGGAGGATGTTGCTAAGTAGGGATCTTAAAAATAGTTTATTTTATACAACTATAATGGCCTTGTGTTTTTAATATACATATGTGGCATTTATTTAAAAAAGATCAAATCTTGCTTGAAAAGTTGCGAACTGTGCGTTGCTACTTTTGTCCCTCTTCACTTATATCACCATTTCAATTATAAAGTCATCCTAGAATCCATGCCTGTTTGTAAATGCTTTCTATTTACTTCTGTGCCACTCATTTTTCTTCAGTGAGTTTCCATACATAAAACAGAGCATCATTTGTAGCCAATCAACAAAGCATTGCTGATCACAGCAGTATCTAACTTCAGAAAGACAGGACTGCAAAAGGTTGGTTAGCCAAAATTGGTTAACTCTTTGTTAAGAGAATATAACTGTTGTCTGATACAGATTACTTTTATCATTTCAGATCCACTGAATATGCAGATCTGATTGGTAGTTAGATATGGGATCTCAAAGGCAATTCCTGCAACTGAAGAAAGTAGTACTGACTTGAGAGATGCAAATCATTCATGAAAGTACTCTAAACCAGGTCCCTTGTTAGAATAACATGCAGAGACTTGCTAAAAGCTTTGGATTCATATGAAATCCAGAACATAATTCCTGACATTTACAGACATCAGACTCTCTTTTTTATTTGGGTTGCTTTGGCTTTAGCAATGTATTTGAAGAGCAGGTTAGATTTTGCTGAGACAAGTGTAAACGATGAACAACTCTTTTTTTTTTTTTTCACAGGGAAACCCTAGGATATTTCATGGTATGGAGCAGGAAGGAATGAAAAGTATTTGCTTGGGAATCTGGTATGTTCCTTTCAATTTCACGTCTCACCTTTTTTAATCTTTGGGGGTAGTCAGTTCTTTGGAAAATGGGAAACCTGTATCTGACAGAGCTTTCATCATTCCTCTGTGAGAAAAGTCAACTTTTGTTTCCCAATTTTGAATGTATTCACAACTGGTAGGAGCCTGAAGTCTCTCCTTCTGAGAGACAACATAATTCTATCAGCTGAGAGAAAAGAGGAGCCCTAGCTCCGGTTGACCTTTGAACTCTGGGCTCACCTTTTTCTGGTCTTATTCTACACTTCTCTATTACTTAACTATTCAACACAATGTAGCAATTCACTTTTACTGAGAAGCTGAGTTAATTCCCTCTTTCATTCAGCCTGCCAATCTTTCTTCCAGCTCACTACCTAGTACCCTTATGGCCTTAATTTAAGATTGATTGTATTTAATCTCTTTGAACCTCAAGCCTAGCCTTTTCAGCTCAAGCAAGCCAATGTTCAGCAAAGCTCAATGCACCTAAGCACCCTCGTCCTCAGAGCCATTCCTTTTTCTATTAGAAACGCAGCATTAGTAGCTACAGAAAACCTCATATATGTTGCTAGCCTGGGTATGCAGGATCATAGGCTACAAAGAAAGGAAAAGGAGCAGGAATAACTACACTGATATGCAAAGACAAAACTCATCTGAACCTTTTCAAGGATTGTAGCATTCCCATGGTCTGCATATATATATAGAGAGAGAGCAAGATCTTTCTATTTTTCTTTTGTAAAGAAAACCTTAGTTGCTTAAATCTAGTTTTTCTCTCTGTGAACAGAAACATCTAGTTTGTGTTCTTTGAAGCATAGGCCCTGCAGGACCAGAAATCTGGCAGAAGCAAGTGGGGTTGTATAGTGCAACATAATTGGATAAGCAGCTTTGCTGCTTAATGTAACTAGCAATTGTATTAGTACTATGTATGGTTCACTGATGAAACCTGAACTTCCATTAAAAAGTTCTATCTAAAATACCACCTTGGAATTTCTGTAAATAGTATTACCTTTCATCTTTGTCACCAAAAATAAATAAAATACTTTACATCTAGCATTTTAGAAATGTGATTAATTTTTATGAATAAAGTTTTGTATCTCCAACTCTTTGTGTTTTTAATCAGAAATCCTGCATTATCATCTTTGCCACTTTTCAAAAAGCTGTTACTTTTTTTCAAAAGCAAGGTTGATTCCTAGTATCTTTACGGAATAGCACAGATGCACAGAAAGGTTTGAAGACATTAGAAAATAAATAAAAGAATCATTACACATTTGACTAATTTAAACTTCTAATTTGGGGGACATGATTTGATATTTTTAAGTAGTTGGTATGGGCAAGAAAATTCATAAGATCCAGAAATAGTTCTAAAGTTAAAAAGTTACTTTCTGCAGATCTGTTTTAAATCTCACTAGGCATCCTGTGCAATTTTATGAAGTGTATCAGAAATAGAAGTGTATTAATTAATTTCTGTCTTTCCCTAGAAATACATAAATCCACATATGAAATAACCATGAGTCCTCTTCAGTTACTATCTGACACTGGAGATGGCTTAAGACCATTATTGTGTATTTCTTTTATGGATAAAATTGCCTAACTGGTGAAATTCTGGTCCTATACATGCCTATGACTATGTAAGCCTGAAACATTGTCAGGCTTTATAAAATACATCTTCTAGCAATATGAGGAGGTAGAAGTAGAGCTTTGGGTTTCTTGCCTGCAAACTCAAATCCAGTAGGTATTTTTAATGAACATCTAATAGACTAATACCATGATACAGAACAAATGCCTTCACATTTTAACTAAAGGTAGTTAGATAATTAATTTGTAGTTACTTATACGTGCCGGAAATTATGTGAATTTGTATCTTGTATGCCAGTTCTAACTCTTACAAGAACAAGGTTATAGGACTCTCCTAACCTTGCTCACTGAAACCATTTTACTTTACAAATAATAAAGATTTACCTGGATACAAAAGAGAAGGGAGGGAAGGGTAGACTTGCTTGCTAGCCTGTGCTAAGTGCCATTTCATGGCAAGAGAACCTAAGCTTTATTCCTTCTTGATGTAAGGCATGTAGATTTTTAGGTTAAGATTTAGCTTGGTCTAGAAGAAGAATCCACACCCCAGACTGCGCAGTCTCATGGATATTTTGCACCCAGCTGTCAGGGAGCAGCCAGGGCAGACTGCTCCACAGGGAAGAGGTAGTGGGAGCTGACAATGCAGGCAGCGACAGTGGCCTTACCTGATCAGTACAGATTACAGATTCATAAATTGATCTATGTCCTGGTTTGAGCCAGGATGAAGCCAATTTTTCTTTTTACTGATTTTTTTTTCCTTCAGTGAACTTTCTTGTAACTAGCAACAGTGTGTTCTGCTAGGCTGATAAGACAGTGGAATGTTTTTCTAACTACTGAGGCTTCAAGGCTGCACCTGCACTCTGCCGGCTCAGACACTATGGGGAGATCTGTGACCCCCCCGTAGGAGGCTGAGTTAGACGGACAGCAAAATTGGCCAAAGATATTCCATTCCATATATCTACGTAAGCTCAGAGGAAGGTCAGAGATCACAGAAGACAACTTCCTTCCTTCTTCTTCTCCCTTCTCTTCTGTCCATGGCCGGCGTAGAGGGAGGACTCTGTTCATCCATCACCGTCGATCCTCAGGCTTGATCTCTCGTGACCCCCATAACTCTCTGCTTTCTCCAGCAGCAGCTCCGGGATTCCTCAGGACTCTTCCCAGTTCAGGGAAGTGCTGTGGGAGTTGCTGGGGTGGGGGGAGGCGAGAGGCTTTTGCCCATACCTGAATATATCTGTATATAATTGTATATATTTTCTTGTATGATTCATTAGTGTTTTAATTAAAGCTGTGCAGTTTAGTTTTCAATCCAGCCAAGTCTCTCTCTTTTTCTCTCTCTCCTTCCCTACCTGGGTTGGGGGGAGGGGGGATCGAGAGCATTGTTGTCGGACCTGAGTCAAACGGTGACAATCTATTATCCCATGCTTTATAATATCCATGAAGTCCAAACATATAAGTTGAGGAAGCCAAAAAGGTAAGCACTATGTCAATAAAGTCTGAACAGTGCAGCAACCAACTACCTAACAGCTGATGACATGCTGGCAAAATAAAGTTTTCAGAAGGAGGTGAAGGAGAAAATGAGGTGATCTTTACAATTTTTTTCAAAAATTAACATGACTAACATAATTAACTTGTACATAAATACCACTTTAAATGCACTACAAGTATGCACTTTTATTATGGTAAATATATTTTAAAACTCAAATTATACACCTATGTTTATGAGTAGGATTACCATCTTTGGGCTTAAATATAATTATTATTTTTTTAAATTATTAGTACTAGTGTAACACCGTTAGGCAATGAAATAGTAATAGGCTTCAGGCAATGGATCTTACAGCCTTAATTTGCCATAGTGCAGAAAAAAAGAAGAGTCATTAAGTTTTGAGAGATCAAGTACTGAAATAAGTTAGTGTTAGATAAAATAATCCTCATTCATGTTTGGAATACAAAATCAAATGCTTAGACAAATCCACAGAGTCTGGTATCTTATCTGTGATGCAGTCTAGCATCCTACTTTAAAGAAGGCAAAAGAATCCCCTTAGTGAACAATTATGAAATAATTTGCCTTTTGGGAAGTTTTCTTCCTTCTGTCAGTTGAACTTCTCTTGTTCCATAAAATATGAAGCTTTTTTATTTTCTCTTCTGAAAAAGTGTTTAATCTTACCTAATGCAACTATGGTTGTTATCATTATCTGTATAAATGTCTAATCCTTTAAAAGCCTAAGCTCTTGGCCTCAGTGTATGTAATTAAAGATATTAAAGTATACAGGCAGCATGAGAAATGAAAGCCATAGGGCAGGTCAGCAAGGCCAACTGAAAGAAGTAGTTCTGTAAATGAGGAGGATATAGATGAATAATATTGCAAGTCCATAAAAATACATCCCCTTTTTCTAGACCATATAGTTTTCCTGATCCTTATGGCTATATATAACTTTGTCTTTATTGTTGCATTTTCTCTTGATTGCTTAATTTAGGAATATTCCTTTTTCCCACCCTCCTTGTCCTCCTCTTCTTTCCATTGTACAGGTATGGATACAAAGAAAGCCGCATTCAGTCACTGAAGCCACTTGACAAGCATACAAACTAAGTCTCTTTTTCTTTTTTCCAGACACCTAAATAGAGGGCTCATACAACAGATTTTTAAAGAGCTTTGCAAGGTTTCAAGACCAAAGCAAATTAAAGGCTTAAAAGAAGAAGCTAACAGAAACAAGACAGCCATTTAAGATGATCCAAGTCTTAGGCAAATACAGGATCTGGAGAAAGACCATAGAAGCCACAAGGCATTACTTTTCATCTCCTCTCTCTGAAAATGACAATGAGCCAAAGCTTTAACTGCTCTAAACAGGTATGAATTTAATAATTCTCACATATAACTGAAGGCCAAAGGTCTGCTCCAGAGATTGTCCTTGCTCGTTTGTGTGTTTAATATCCCAGCAGCATGATGGAATTGGTGGGAATATGTGGTAGCTCAAGTAATAGTGTTCTATGCTTTTTGGAATAAGGAAAATTGAAATTTTTAGCCTATATGTAGCATATTACTCATTATGGCTTGGAAAGGGGGAAAAATTACCCTGAAACTCTACAATGGAGTGGTTCTTTAGGGATTTTATTACAACCAAGGGTATAATTTTGCAGCAATACACAGTATTGATTGCATCATATCATAATGACATCCTCAGAAGTACAGTGTGTCTACTGAAAATCATTACCTATAGAATGATGCCATTGAGCAATTATGTCAGTTACGTGGGAGTATACAGCCCCTTGAGGAGGCAGAGCTGTAAACCCATAATAAGCGCTATAAATCCAGTTCTTCTCCTGTGGAATCTACTTATTCTTGCTTCTTTCTTTATAAAGAGATTTTATCTTTTTCACCTAGGATGAACATGGGTTAACACTTAGAATTTAAATTTGGCCCTTTAAGATAATTATTCTAAACTGGTGTATACAAACACTACACTGGCAAGTCTTTGATTTTACTCATGTCCCATGTTATCAAATCAACAAGTTTGTCATTATGCTTATCAAATGCACAGATGGAAAAATATGGATTTCTCATTATGGTTTTATTGATTCTCTCTCTCTCTCTATATATATATATATCTTTTTTTTTCTTTCTTTTTTTTTGAGAGAGAGAGAAAGAGAGAGACAGTCCTCCGATCACTGTGAAGACTTTGAGGGTCTGACCTTGTGTTATGCCAGTACCTGGTATATATTATCTGAATGCCTATGTAATTATTATTCAGTATTCATTGCTGATTGCTAGATGCATACTATTCTGATATAAAGGTTAATTGCTTTTATATCATTTACAAAATTAATGTGACTAACAAATAAGAGCTGAAGCACTGAACTGAAGACTAGTAGCAGAGCAGTAGCAGACAGAAGCATAGTGCAGTGCTCACACAATGCCATATCCCCAGTGCACACTTACATTTTCAAGCTGTCCTGACTGTGTGTGGACACTGTGCCTCCTCTAAATTGTTTGTTTCCTAAACATACCCTCCTTCAACCAGAGTTTAATGAAACTGTCCTCACACTAAGACTTGAAAAATTATCTCAGTGTTACTAAATGAAGAAATAGTGCTAACAGTCACTGTATTTTGAGCCTGAATACTGAGGAGATGGAGTGAAGACAGGAGCCTTTGTAGTCAGTCTCATCTCAGAAGGACTCAGAGGACTGGACTTCAGCTTTAGTCTTCAATTAAAATAACGTTTGAGGAGGAAGTTATTGGAGTGTTGAACTCAAATTTAAACTGAAACAGTAACAATTTTGATATTTCAGGATTGCATGGGCAAAACTCTCATTTGATTGGTCTAAGACCCTCAGGAGATGGAAGCTTAAGCCATCTCTTTATCAATAACAGAGTTGCCTTTAGAGATTTTGTTGACAAATATGAACTTCTGCAATAAAAAAATTATGTCTCTGACCTTAAAACATAAACAGGCATAAATTTACTTCTAATATTGGAAGTATAAACAACAGGATTATTTTTCCACAAGCCACCTCTGGACATAACGTTTGGGGTTTTTTTTAAGTTTGCAGTATATCTCAGAGTTATACAGTTCAATATCCCCATAATTATGTTCATCTGTTAGAAAGTGAGAATATAGAGATTTCTTATGCGCTACTGTTGTAAGGGCAATATCCTATCTCCAACCACTGCCAGCCTTGATTGTCTCACAAGTAGTGGAAAAGAACGTAAGTAAGGCTTTCTTTTTTCAAATTACCTTCCTCATTTTCATATAGAGAACTGTTTTATTAAGGATGATTATATTTTTCAGAAATTTTTACCTTTTTTTTTTTTTTTAATTCCTTGCTTAAAACTTTGATGGGACATTATTGATCATTGACTCAGACAAATTGCCATAATTCAGGGTGTTGTTTTTGTAATTATTAATATTGGATTAGGTGGCTAGATTAAATTATCTTCAAGAAGTCTTTTTTTTTTTTTTTTTTTTTTTTCTTTTGGGAATAGTGAGTCTTTCCAACAATACAGATAAACATGTAACAGTGGCTATGAGGAAAATGAAGTAGTATTGGTATAAGTCCTCTTACCGCTGCTATGAGTGGCATTTTTCATTTTCTTCTAAATACTGTATTTTGCACCCTTTTAATATATTATCCTGTGTTAATGACTGCATAGTTGAAAATCAACATTTTAATAATATGTACCAGAAACCTAAGTACTAATGCTTACATAACTGTAAGACTAACTCTTGATGTTATTTCTAAGCTGGGAAATAACTGCATCGTGCAATGCTACCATGGTGAAGCATCCTGGTTATACAACTTTACGATAGCTGGAAGAAGACCAAGTAGCAACACAGGTACCAAAGGAGCATGGTGAAGGTGACAGGTGCCACCTGTGAAGTGATGGAGGTATCTTGGGTGTCTTTGTCAAGCTACAGCCTAAGGCCAGGCTTGCTGGAGATACAAGGAACTGTTAAAAGTACTGACAGGCATTTTAAGCAAGAAATAATATAGGAAAAACTGAGGGAAAAATCAGTGGGGAATTGTATTTGTTATTATAATTTGTTCTCAACACAAAATAGAACAGGAAGACAAAAGTCTTTTTCTTTGAGTGACAGAAATATAAATAAGAGAATTATGATTCCTTTTGAGAAATTAAGGTTGAGATTTGTTCATAAGAAAAAATAAAACTGCACACAGTGTGCTAGTAAAATATTTACTAGAAGGCATTCTATTGCCTCTGACACAAAGTGCCTTGAGGCTGAGAGACTCCTTAAAGCTATAACCTGTTAAGTAATGATATGATTGTTTTCTTCTGCAGTGTGCTGGATGCAAATATAGTCTTAAAACTTTGAATAAGTTCCTGATGGGATAAACTGGAGCTGATTAGAATTGTCCTAATTCTCATTTCTGTAATCCATAGACCTTTTGTGTCTCTCAAGAGTAACTCTTCATAAACTACCATAAACCGAGTAGCTCACAACAGTAAAAAACTAAAATTTTCCCAGATGCTTAAAAAATATTTTAAGCAACTAACTCAATTTGAAGTGAATACTAATTAGATGCCTGTACACTACTTGGATGCTCCTGACATGGAGCTTCTGTTTGACAGACCTCTTTCTCTTTTTAAGCCATTTAATGACACTAGAATTCAAAACTTTTTAGGACTTTAGAAAAGTGAATCCTTTCTGTTTATTGTTATAATGACTGCTGTAATTGCCGAAGGGGTGAATGGGTTACCAAAGAGTGGTTGCACTAACAACTGTGATGACCCACTATACAGATTTATAAAGTTTGTATCAGTGCAGATTTCCCAGCCTGCAGGAAATGTGCCTCTTTATCAGCACAAAAGCAAGGCCAGAAGAAAAAAGAAATGTTTACTTTAGTTCAGAAATATTCACCGCATTTTAGATTAACAAATTTTAAAACACTAGCAAGATGACTTTAGACTTCGATTTTGGAATGACCTATATTGTCTGTCACTGCTATGTCTCTAAAAATAGGTAGTAGAAATTCTGAAAAAGATGATCAGCTGGGTCTGTGGCATTACTATTTAGTACAGGTATTAGTGTATGTGTCAGCTGGGTGTTAGAAGACAGCTTCTGGGTAGCTGCTGGCTCACTGCAATTGTAATTTTCTTACAGTCTTAAACACTGAGGTAACTGACAGCAGCCATATTTTGCATAAATGTGTTGAGGTCTAATGGGGATAAAATATTTCATTTATTGAGTTACATTCATTGAGTATTCATATATTGAATTATAACATTCCTAGCTCAGACTCTGTATCTTGACATTAAGCCTGGTAACAACCTGACAATTTTGAAAATAGAGTGCTATACCTATACTCTGTGGAGCAACCGCCAACCTGGCACCAAAAGGAAGAGGTAATAAAAAGAATAATTACTTAATACAAATAAACTCTGTTATCTGTATTCCATTTTTAAAACACCACCTTTCTATATCTTTCTATATCTCATATTTAAATCATGCGGTATGCCAGCCTGAGAGCACTTGCTGCAGTGCAAACTGAAACAGTTTTTAATTGTGAAGAAAAATAACATGAAGAAGTATGTGTAAACAGATCTTGAATAAAATCTGGGAGGTTTTTTCATTTGCTTCAGTTCACACTCTTTTAACGGTGACTATTGGCCTAAATTATATATAAAATAACTTCTAAAAAAGGAAAGGTAAAAAGAGAGACTGTGTGCTAGTTTGGTTAATGAGTACAATGGAAGCTTGACAAATCTCCCTTGTCAAATGAAGCTGCAACATATATTCTTCAAGCTCTTTACATTTCACAGCATTTTAATTAATTAATTGCCTCCCCGCTCCTGAATGTGTAGTAACAAGGTAGTTTTCCTGCAGCATGGTAATGCCTGGCCAGCACCTTAGGTGAACACACAGCTAATTCAAGACTTGAAATGGTGTTTTGCTCTAAACAAAGCAAATGGAGAATTCACTGTAGTCAGCAATTCTTACACAACAGCAGCATGTCCTCCTGTGTAAAATAGGTGTAATACTTTACTATTGTGGCAGCTGATGAAATAATAACAGTCTGTTCTGAATTTTTCATATGATACACACATTTGTTCTCAAACATAAAGCCTGAAAGTGAGTCCAGACTTAGAGACTGGCTTTCTAAATATAATCAAGATTCCTACCACTCAGCATATGTATTTGAAATACAGGACAGCATCTGATGGCTACACATTGAGAGCCTTCTAATGTTAAAATGCAACAAAGCAAATTTAGAACAACAGAAATAGCCACACTTGCATGGTCCAAATAGGCTTCTGTTTATCTTTGGTTTGTCAGCCTACTGCTTCAATTGTGTGTAGAAAAGACCATAAACTACAGGTTTTCATGTTAAAAACTTACTAAGAATGTAAATCTACAACATAAAGTGTAACTGAAGAGGTAACTTCAGAGCTGTAAGCAAAAGAGAGTGCATTATGGCCTGTGAAGCATGAAAAAATAATGAAACTGATAGTTACTGTTTAGTTCTGGCCAAACTCCATGTTCTGCAGCTGATAGCCTTTACCATGGCAAACTCAGATACGATTTTTACTAAACTAGAAGTTCATTTTGCAGTTTACTTCACAATAAAATTTATTACATGAAATGTAGAAGGGAAAAATAAACTGATGTAAAATAATGATAACAGTTTATAGATACTTATCTGTGGAAGAAAAGATCTCTGAATAACTAACCTTCAGGTTTTGTTGATCATTGCTAGAAAAATGATGCAATTTTGTATTTTTTTTAAGTTTACCCTGTATTATTTAAAAATAGTTTCTTGCATTCAGAGTAAAGCCTCAATTAACAGTAATTGTAATATAAATGCAGAGAGATTGTGGGGGCCAGGGGGAGAGAGAGCTGTTGCCATAGCAGACTTCCAGTTAGCATTCATTTTCACAGATCAGGTTACTCTATTGTAAAGATCAGTAGGGATCAACAAATGATTCAAAATAGTACTAAATATCTTTCAGTTACATTAACTCAGACTAATTGATTGGTTATCTTGTAACTTCTCTGGAAAAAATTGTTGCATACTTAGTATAAAAGCAGTAACGTTTGGAAGGATATGCTTCATTCATAACTTATTAAGAAAGTCCTCATGTACCTTCTTGAGCATAAAACTCATCCCAACACTAAATATAGAATTACCCACGTATCTTGCTTCTGTTAATATTTTAATCATGGCACACGGACAGGATTTTACCTCAAAGAACTCCTGTCGTGTTAGTGACTGTGGCATTCAGAATTTACAGTGTTTGTCTCGAACAATCCAAGAGATAAGTGATGGACTCTGGCACTCAAGATATCTGTCGTGTGTCTTGTGGCATCTGAGAAACAACATCTGTTGAGATCTGCAGAAGGACTAAAGAGATTTGCAGCTGTCTCTGGGAGCAGGCTAAACCTGTGATGACAGTCATCTTATCCTCCCCTTCGTTATGCAGAGACCTCAGCAAACAAAGACTATCTGCAGGACTTAATATACTCTTAGAATTGAGCCTGTGCACCTTGGCCTGACTTGCGCTTCAAAACTAATTTCTTATGTTTTGAAATAATACTGGCTGGGAAGGTGGGAAGGGTGTTTGTGGGTCTAAGTACAATAGAACAAAATACCACATGCACCTGAGCTCACCTGCCCCAGCCCTGCCCCGTGGCTGCCTCAGTCACACTGAGGGAGCAGCTGGGCCTGTGGGGAGGAAAGGGGGGTCAGGTGACCCAAACGGGCCAATCACAGTGCTCCTGCCCGTGGTGCTCAGCATAAAATGGCTCCTCAGCTCTTTGCTGTCTGTGGCTGATGTGCTGACTGGTTGGGGGTTTGTTTGTTAATAGTGCCTTTCTCCTGCATCTTGGTTTCCTGCTGGAGAAGGCCATTATGCACTGAGACAGGTCACCTTCTTCTGCCCAGCCGTGAGCAGGTCTGTTACTGGGGGCCTGTACTCTGGCACCACCATCTGCTGCTGAGTCCAGTTTGGGATTTTTCTGGCTGGAAAGTGATTACTAACTGAGGAGGATAGGTTCTATATTTGTTTGTTTATTTATATCTTTGAATATTTTTACATATTTGTATAATTTATATGAAATTGCTGTCTTTATTATTAAATCTTTTCTATTTTTTTTCCCAACTTTAAGGTCTCTCTCCCTTAGTCCCTTTTTATCTTCCTGTGGGAGGGTAGTGGGGAGGTAACAGAGAGCCTCTGTCACACGGTTGTTGACTAAAACTGTGATAGATTTATTTGCATCCAATGGGGGGCTGTGACATTATTCTAGTGCAAAGTGAAATGCAAGGTTATTCCGAAATGTTTGTACCCTTTACCCCACCAAACCATAACTTGTTCGATATGACCTTATCTCAAATGGGAAACAGTCCCTATGTTACAGGGATAATGTATTTATTTAAAAATGTAATTTATTTGGGATAATGGCCTAAATTTGGATTTTGTGCATTGCCATTGCAGGTGCTAAAATATGTTGTGTTATTTTTTATTACCTAGAAATTCTATTCAGGAGCGGTAGAACTCACCTAATCAAGCATGTACAACACATGTAAAGATTTTTTGAGAATTTAATTTCTCAGAAAAAGCAAGCATCAATAACCCCTCTAAGTTTGAAAGTGCATTTTTATGTTTACAGTTGTGTGGTTATGAACACACTTGGATCTGTAATTTAAAATGTATTTGCTATTTATACACACTGAGTTTAGAGTGAATTCTGTGATTTCCAGGTAATTTATTATTTATTTCACTGTTGGCTAAAAAACTCAATCAGAGGACCTGTCTGACCAGATACTTTGTCACAGACTGGACCCCTGAAGATCACCTCATCCAGCCACTCTGCTGGAGCCCCCTGTCTGTCTTCCTTTAATGATTCCATACACTTGTGTTTCTCAGAACTGTTCCCTACTGCTTTAGCTGCAGTAAGGAAGTGGTACTCAGTAAAGAATTTCTGAAACAAAAAATTACAGTAATTTTCCTATAGTGACTGTTTTCCATAAGATTGGCTAAATAAATAGCTTGGAATTTTTATCCAAAAGAATGCTCTTATATTTTTAAAAGATATTTATTCCTATGCAGTGTATTACTGTGCACAGTATCCTACTGCTATCTTAATTTCGTTGTTCCTGTGTAGCTGTATTCCTTGGACACTCTTTTCATTCTCTTTTTGTATATGCTTCTATCAGTCTCAAAACTCTTTAAGTGTAGGAAGAGTCAGTTATCAATGGTAATGGAGAATTTGTCTTAGTGGCCCTTGCCTTTGATAAGAAATTCTGAGAACTTTTTTGGGGGAATGTATTTACTATGTATTTGTGAACCTGAAATGGTAATTGTATCTAAAATCTGAATGAAACATCCAGTAAATTATTTATTGTGCTAAACTAGGTAGGATGATAACTTGAAAACTACAAGACAGTCTCTTGCTTCAGTGGCAGTGATGTAAAGTGGTACTTACTCTTTCTTGACAAAGTGAAGCACTTTCATAGATAGTACCATCAGATGCTTAAAAATTAATTATATTATGGAGGAAATAAGATGTGACAAGGATTTGGACAATTTAGTGGAAGTGCAGTCCCTCTAGGGCTTCAAAGACTTCCTGTATCTCATGCTGAAGGTGGCAGTGATTTACAATACAGCTGAGTCCTAACAAGGAAGTGACAGAGTTGCTTCCCTAAGAAAATATAAACAGGGCTTTTATAGGAAAATCAAGTACTGGAGTAGAGAAGGTTAGACAGAGCACGTGAAATGAAGAAGCTTCTAACAGATATGATCTCCATAGGAAAAAAATAAGGTAGAAAATATGCTGACTCTAGGAAAGAATTAAGTGAAAATGAAATGCTGACATTCAGTTCTTCATGGAAGACAATTCTGGTTCTCTATTTGTATTCCTAAGGTCAATTCCTTAAATGCCTTCTGTATTTAATGAGATTTAGTTTTACAAGAATTTATGGCCAGTACTGCAGAACTTGGATTCTTAATGCTTTTATACTAGCAATTCTACTGTTGTCAAAAGGACTCAAGTCAGAGTCCATAAACCTAGGTATATTCTGAGGAAATATTACAGGACTTGAAACAGATTTATGAAATATTTCTTGTGTATCACAATGGCATGTTTGAGTTAATAATGCTTGAAAAAGGTCTGATTAATTTTGGATAAATTGGTGTTCATGTACACAATCTACTAAACTTCTGTGAACAAATAAGTTTCCAAGATTAAAGTTTTTGATAACATGTTGGGGTAGCTATTTTCAAGCAATTCAAGAGGAACATACTGCTTTCATTTAAATATGAATTCTAAGGAAGAAACAGATGTTCATAAAATTCAAACCAGTTCACAGAAACTGGCTGTAAATACTGGCTGTTGGAGGTAAAAAAAGCTGTCAGAATCCAGCCCTGTGTGTTTTTTCCTTTGCATGGTTTTACTTTGGTTTTGTTTTGGGATGGGTTTTTTTAGGTTTGTTTCCATGTCAACTGACAAATGAATAAGCAGTAGGATTAAACAAAATTACCAGGCTTACAGGTCAAGTAATTTATAACAATCAAGGTCTCTAGGTACACAGAAAATGAAGAATTCTTCTAGGAAAGAATTAACCGTGTTAAAAGGTAGCACTAATGTCATGGAAAGATTAGATATTTCAGTTTTTAGCAACAATGTGCTACCTTTATAAAGTTCTTCTCAGTTTCATTAATCTAGTCCATGACAGAGAGGATTTTGAGCAGCAAGGAAGCTGTATGAAGAATATGTAGACTATTACTGTTCTGCCATTACTGCTGATACACTGTTGGGTTATCACACCATGTCTCTTTCATCTTTTTATGATCTTTACATGCCCTATAGCTAACTGCTACATTACATTTAATCATTTTTAACAACTTGAATGTCAAAAAGTTAAATAGTTATAACTATTCTTTTTTTATTTTAACAATATGCAACTTATCAGCACCTGTGCTGAGCTCATTAGAGCTATTGTCAGGCTTTGTGTCACCCTGTGCTGATGCCCTCACCATTCATATTATCATATGATATATTTATGCACCATCAAACCTGTGGAAGGTGCTTTTATTACAGTCATGATCTTCTTTTGATATGATTCTGCCCTTCTACTTGTCTCTTGCTTATTACTCTGGTCTTCATCAGTTTTTCCATACACTGTTTACAACTGAAAATAGAGCAATTGATAGTGTAATCCACAATCTGTAAAGCTGGTACCTCAGATTTTTCAGAATAATTCATCTATTCTTATATCTATATTAAAAGTTCAATTCAGAATTTCTTATCCAAACATCCCAGCAGGCCTATTTCTGATAGCTACATACTAGAGAGAATCCAGTGAAGGGCCATTAGGGTACTTAAGCTAATGGAGCATCTCTGATATGAGGAAAAACTGAGACAGCCGGGACTGTTAATCCTGGAGACAAGAAGGCTCAGGGGATCTCATCAATGTGCACAAATACCTGAAGGGATTGTGTAAAAAAGATGGAGCCAGTCTCTTTCCAGTGGTGCTCAGTGACAAGGACCAGAGACAAGGGTCACAGACTGAAACACAGAAGAGTGCTCCTGAACATCACAGAAGACTTTTTAATTTTTGTGGGGTTGACTAAACAGCGGCACATGTTGGCCAGAGAGTCTCCATCCTTGGAGATAGTAGAAAACCAGCTGGACATGGTCTTGGGCAACCAGTTCTAAGTGACACTGCTTGAGCAAGGGAGTTGGACAAGATGACCACCAGAGGTCCCTCACAAACCCTACTATTCTGTGATTCTGTGAACAAAGGGTCTCATTTAGGCAACAGTGTTTTCAGAAAATGAGAGATCATCACCAATCCAGACCAAAAGATAGGTCATTAACTGCAGTGTTATTTGACTGGAACTTTTCAAACTTCAGTCCATTCTTATTTCTCAGTTACCATTATTTTTACTTGTATTATTAGTGGCTTGAGTATAAGTTTGAAGTAGAATCCAGTATATCTTCTAAGATCCTAGAAACAAGTTAATGATGTAAGTTTTACAGTTTATTGCCTCTTTTGTGGTAAATGTCCAGAATTTTTACATCAAGATTCAAATAATTGTTTTATGGGACTGCATCAGTCTTGAACTCTTCTTCAAACTGTCTTTTAATTTTACTATTCTTAATGAATTTTTTTTCTTTTCAGTCTGGCTTTTAGAAGATTATTTACATCCAGAACTTCTCAGAAACAGGAAAAGGAATTTTCCTGCCCAAAATCTACTACTACTGAAGGCTTCTAGCTAAGACTAAACCTTTCTAGCTGTGGATTTATGTAAGACATTATAATTTCCTAAATGTAACCTACACAATACAATCAGATGAAACCAGGTTTATAATGTCATGCTTAGACTGAATTTCTTGATGAGATTAAAAGAAACACTATGGTCAACAGAAGCAGAAGATAATTATACTGCAATTGAAAGAAAGTGTAGTTGCTAAACATAATTTGAATACATCAATACACAATTGATTCTTGTACTTTAAGTCTGTCTCCAGAGCAAAGAGTAATAATAGTTTCCATAAATACTTCAGGATAGCTACTTTTACTTGCTTGAATTAAACAAAAAAGAATACAACACTCTATCACTCATTGGAGAGCTTCCAGAAGTTTTTCAGGCAATTTAATTTATAAACAGACATAATACGTACATTTGCCTATCTGGTTCCAGAAATTAAGTATGGTCAGTGTTTCAGAGTTGCAGTTCTACTTATTTAGATATTTTGATTGCTAAATTACTTGTTTGGCTAGTGGCTCTTTGCAATAGGTTTTTCACTACTACAGCTCCTTACATGAGCACAACCTTCTATCAAGATACACATCTATACCAGCAAAACCAGATATATTTATTAATGGTTTCCTTAAAGATTATGCTCAAGACTAAAAAAAAAAAAAAAAAGATGAATCCCACTCTATGGGTGTCATGGTTTGACTCAGGGTCAGAAATTAAACCAATAAATGTGTAACCTAATGTAACACAACATAATGTGATATAATATAAAAAATGTTTTATATTATGTGCCTTTAATTATTGTTCTCAGATTAGGGATACCGCTTAGATGTAGAGTGTAACCAAAGAGAATCTAGATATTTTTGGTTTTCATTCTCTCTCAAATATATATTCTTCTGTCAAAAATCCTAAGGGTTTTTTTCTGTAAATGTCTAAGGTTCTAAATATCTACCACTTTACTGACAACTTCTTATTGAATAACAAGATGTTCAGTAAAAGAAAACCAGCAATTTCTGTAATAAACTATTGGCAAAATGGACAGTCTTGCTCAAAATCAAAGAATTTGTTTTCATTATTAAGCAAAAGTATTTTACAAAAAGTACCCACCTATGTCAGCTTAATGAATTTATGAATTAAGGATGATGGGTGAAAAAAAAAACAAACAACCAACAACACTCTTCTCGTAAAGGAACAGATATCATGAAACCTCTCAGCTAGCATAGATTAATGACTCTATTGCACCTTTCCCCTTTTCATGATATAAGTGAGAGGGATGGTCCCAAGATAACTGCTTACAAATATCCACTTACAATTGCATCATTACTCAGTAGACCTTATGCCACCTGAAGCATGTTCCACCCTTTGGAGCATATGATCTAGTGCTGATTAATGGTGATATATGGATCTTACATAACAGGGTTGAGCAGCATTGCTCTGTACACTAAAATCTCAATTTTACAGAGAATTATTTCCAAAGTAATCAAAAGGTGGTTTATTCATTAATCCATCCTTAGATGTTTTATTTTTTCCTTTTTTCACTCTGAAGGTGGCATCTGAAGCAGTGTAGAACTGGTATTAACTTGCTGTATGTATTCACTCAACAGTGCTTCTTTAAGGTGTATTTCTGGGAACTGAGATTATCAGTCAACAGATGCATTTCAAACTAGATGAAAATACCATTCTCATGGAGAGGACATGGAAGCATCTAGGAAGAAATCTACTATTCTGAAGAAGTTCTTTGTTTTTTCCATATTCTTAGACTATTAACCACTCTAAAAGCTATTCCAGTTTCATTGACTAGTGAAAAGAACAGCAAGGCTGTGATTCATCCACAGATGCAGGAAGTAATAATGAGAACATTTGTTCAAAGATGTAACTGTCATATGCTTATCCATATTTATGGTGATGGAAAATCATAGAATGGTTTGGGTTGGAAGAGACCTTAAAGATCATCTAGTTCCAACCCCCTGGATGGGCAGGGACACCTTGACTAGACCAGGTTCCTCAAAGCCCCATCCAACCTGGCCTTGAACACTTCCAGGGAAGGGTCATCCACAACTTCCTTGGGCAACCTGTTCCAAGTCTCACCACCCTCAACAGCCTCGTTGAACTTCATGCCGTTTGCATAGGTCCACCTCTCAAGCCTATCAAGATCCCTCTGGATGGCCTCCCTTTCCTCCATTGTTTTGACTGCACAACATAGCTTGGTGTTGGCAGCAAACTTGCTGAGGGTGCACTCGATCCCACTGTCCATGTCTCAAAGAAAGATGTTAAAGAGCACTGGTCCCAGTACCAAACTTTGAGGAAT
>NW_009952973.1:11428853-11438467 GCF_000747805.2 Chaetura pelagica | reverse complement strand
AATGCCGCTTGTCATTGATCTCCACTTGGACATTGAGCAATTGACTGCAACTGTTTGAGTGTGACCATCCAACCAGTTCCTTATCCATTGAGTGTTCCATCCATCAAGATCACGGCTCTCTAATTCAGAGACAAGGGTATTGTGCAGGACAATGTCAAATGCTTTGTACAAGTCCAGGTTAATGCCATAAATTGCTCTTCCTGTTAACCACCAATGCTGTAGAAGGCCGCTACATTTGTCAGGCATGACTAGCCCTAAGTGAAGTCACGTTTGCTGTTTCCAATGACTTCTTTATTTTCCATGTGCCTTAGCATAATTTCCCAGAGGATCTGCTTCATGACCTTGCTAGTCACGGGTGTGAGACTGACTAGCCTGTAGTTTCCTGAGTCTTCATTTTCCCCCCTTTTTAAAAATGGGGGTTATGTTGTTTCCCCTTTTCCAGTCAGTGGGAACTTCACTGCACTGCCACAGTTTCTAAAGTATGATGGTCTTTATATGTATAAGCAAGGTTGGACATACATGTTTGGAAGACCACATGCAGAGATTATCCTGGGCACTGAGAAAATTATTGAATGTGTTGTAAACCTCAAGCCTATGAATGTTAAAAAGTTTCTGAGATCCTTTAAAGAGGTTTTAAATTCCTGCCTTCTAAGCACGAAATACATGGGAGCACGTACGGAAGTATGCTTCTCTACAAGCTTCCACTGACGAACATGAGATAAAACATTATGCATACATGTAGTCTTACAGATCCTACCCATAGAAGTAACTGGCTAGAGACAATAATTTTTTAGAAGAACAGAAGAGCCTTGAAAAAGATTAAGTGTGCAAGGAAATTACATGAACTTTTTCACACAGCTTCACACTGTAAACACTGAATAAAAGCAGCTGGCTTTGTTTCATATCAGTTGCTCTTTCCTATCTCTTACTAATTCTGACTGATAGGGCAGCTTCTTATTGCTTTGGAGTCTGGAACATCTTGGCAGTCCTCCACAGGCAATAGGTTTTTAGTCAGATTTTCCAGCAAATCAGTTTGCTCTGTCATACTTTGGCCCTTACCTTTTCCTCTGAAGATAATTATGTTTGATGACAGTCTTGCATAACGTATATCTTACTAGTAACAGAGTATCTCACAGTTTTGAAAAGCATTATAATAACATAGCATCAGATTTATCTAGACACGTTCAACACACTCCTATACTATCAAATGTCATTTCAGCAGCCATTCAGATGAATCTTTGAACTTCATTGGAATTTATCTCTGAAGGAGTTTGAGAACATGAATAATGAATCACAAGCAAGTTTTACTTAATATAACAGCTGTCAGCTAAAATGTGTGGTTAGTAGCACACAGTGGATTCTTGATGTGGGAGTAAAACACAAGTTAAATAAAAATCTGAAAAATGGCTAACGGTTAATCTACTATCTTATTTACCTACTTATTCCATGAGGATTTTTTAAATCTAATGCATTTCCTGAAGGAAAATAGTCATGAATGTGGAAGCCATTCTTCTTTTTTCCTTGTATGAACTTGGATGCAGGTACTAAATTCCTAAGTGGACACACAACCCCTGAGAATTCAGTGTCTCAAGTATCTCTAGGATGTGAGTCCTCATTGGTATTATTATTATAATACTAAAAGTCTTGAAATGTTTTCTGTTTATGAAGAATAGCTTGGAGGTGAAATCCTGTTCTGATTGGACTTGGTACGGTAGCAGAAAATAAATAGAATTACTGTAACTTTTCTTGCTGTGCTGCTGGCATACTGCCACCTGCCCCTAACTAATGCAGTACTTTTTTCATATACCTTCCTCTGTTTACACGCATTGTTGTTCCCTGTTCATTTGCAAAAAAATATTTCTATTTCACAAGTTCCTGCAGAACTCATGGATAAGGACCATGTCATCTTGTTCATAATGTACCATTGCCTTTCAGTATTGAGAAATGTTAATTATTCTGAAATTGTTCCATGGTCTTTATTCACTCTACCTGAACTAATTTCCCTGGAAGTCACTAGGAGAGGTGATGAGTACAAACAGAGCAAAAACATCCCAGCACTGATGGTTTTTAAAGAACGTTATCTATTCTTAGCTTTAGCACTGCTGAATTTAGCATCAAGAAGCTGCTTGTCTGTATAGTGGCAGGTGTTGACTAGTGAGTTGGAAAGACTTTGCCAGAAAACTCATGGCTGTGATCACTTTGACAACTGAGATTGATGTATTCTGCAATGTCTTTGAGTTTTCAAACTTCCTTTGAACTTCTAATAGAATTTTAGTAAAATTTGTTTATTAAACCTACAGTTTTGGACTAGTTCAATGCTTGTTCAGTTATTGATCTTTCATACTTATGCATATGTAATATATATAAACAGATAAAGTTTTGTTATGTATCTATATATTATTCTATCTATCTATCTATCTATCTATCTATCTATCTATCTATCTCTATAAAAGAAACACAAAATAGTAGATTTTTTTATCTATAGCACATTGCATATTTTTAATTTTGTGATTTCCAGAGTGTGTTTGATGTAATCTTTTTACCACACAAAAAATGAGCTTATTTTCAGGCAGCATTTTGAAGAAATTAAGCTTCCACATCAGGCACAATTGGAAATGGGTACACATCTCTGAAATTAGTAGGACCCATTGGAGAACTAGCCCTACATTACAGACTTTAATTGACATGTAATAGATCCTTAGAAGCCAAAGGCTGGTCCTGATCTGGCTCATGTTTGTCTTTCTCTGCTTAGGTATGCTTTTAGGTTTTGACATTTTTCATTGAAAATTTTTTAACTGTAAAATGATTGTTATCATTTTACAGATGAGCTCTTCTTGTTCTAACCTCTAATTTGAGGTATGGCAATAGCCACTGAAAACTGTGAAATAATCTACATGTTTGCTTCCAAACATAATATAAGGCTTTAGCTGTGTTATATTTTGCAAGTGCCAAGAGAATGCTACTAAAATTCTTTCAGCTCTTTTCTTAACCCACACTGGATCTCAGATGTGAGCTGCAAGCAATTTTTGATGGTAATGTTTGATGGAGGCTGTTAGAGGTACAGATGCTATGTGTATTTGGCCACACACATCAGGAAGGCTTAGGTTGGGAATCAGAAGTCCTGGTAATACAAACCATATTATTAAATCTCAGCTTTCTAAGGAATTATTGACAGTAGCTTATTGTCAGCTTTAAATATTTAATCTAATAAAATCATGAGCCCAAGCAAGTCGCATGTTTGAGTCCTACTTTGGGGAAATTGTTGCAGTGTTTATTGTATATGGATGAAGAAAAAGGGGCACTGTAAACTGTTTTACAGAATTTTTTAAATTAAATTTGTAGTCCAAGTGCCTTTCTAGCTTCAGGTTTTTGTGAAGTTAATTCTTTGCAACCAGACAATTCACTACAAGAATTTGTGACAAGTCTGATGGCACCATGAAGAGAATCAGAAAGTGCTTATTATGCTTTATAAATATTACATACATTTCTAATAATCTACTTGATATATCTGCTTTAAAATGGAGTTTTAAATCCTGGAGATTGTTAAAACAGAGACAGAGTTAAGTCATATTAAGGAAACACTGTAAGGGCTATCAATTGAATAATGGTCCTGCTTTCTTCCATTCAAGCTAGTAAAATAAGATTTTGCAGACTCTGTATAAGAAAATACTGTAGAAAAATCTAAACCACAACCAAACTGCTCAATAAGTGCTCATGCTCTTACCACTTTAAAAGAAACATGACATCCCTCAGGCTCAAACCTACGAATGTTGAACCACTAATGGACTTCAAGCCCACACAGGTGAGAGGTTGAATAGCTTGCCAGTAATTACAGTAGACTCACCCACTCCCACTGAGTGTTTGACTTGGCTTCTTAGCCTATCTTTGACATATAGCAGATGGGTCTCTGGTGAGGCTCATGTTCCAACTGGGAAAGAGCAAACACGAGGCTCATTAGGAAGCAGAAACTCACAGTCTCGTCTATCTCTTAGTAGAGATTATTCCTTGCAGCCAGATGGTTTAGCTTAACAAACAGTGCAGTTGGGCATCAGTTGCAAGTTGGTGGCAATGGTCATATAGATTGTCTTTCTGCTGAGACTGAGGTCTGCTTGGATGAGTTTTCCTTTCAGTATGTTTTGTTTTCTTGGTGGTTTTGTATTAAGTATTCAGCAGTTAAATGAGTTAGATTGGACAAGGCACTTAGCTGTGCTAGTACTTTTCTTATGCTTTATCCTGCTAGAAACTAGGTTCCCAGGAGAAAATAGTCATTTAAGTTGCTACATTGCAGCTAAAATGTGTGAGCTCTGCAGATGCATATTCTCCTTGCACAGTAACTCCTAGCTGAGAATGGTACATAGCAGTACTGGTGCTATTAGAATCATAGAATTATAGAACCATTCAGATTGGAAAAGACCCTTGGGATCACTGAGTCCAACCATCATCCCTACTCTACAAAGTTCTCCCCTAAACCATATCCAACAACGCCACATCCAAAAGACTCTTAAACACATCCAGGGATGGTGACTCAACCACCTCCCTGGGCAGCCTATTCCAGTGTCTGACCACTCTTTCTGTGAAAAAAATTTCCTAATGTCCAGTCTAAATGTACCTCGTTGCAGCTTGAAGCCCTTCCTTTTTGTTTTGTTGCTAATTACCTATGAGAAGAGACCAGCACCAGCCTCTTTACAATGTCCTTTCAGGTAGTTGTAGAGATTGATGAGGTCTCCCCTCAGCCCCCTCTTTCTCAAATTAAACATTCCCAGCTCCTTCAAGCGTTCTTCATAAGATTTATTCTCTAGGCCCTTCACCAGCGTCATTGCCCTCCTCTGTACTCGCTCCAGCACCTCAATATCTCTCTTGAATTGAGGTGCCTAAAACTGGACACAACACTCCAAGTATGGCTGAGTACAGGGGGACAATCACCTCTCTGCTTCTGCTGGTCACACTATTTCTAATACAAGCCAGGATGCCACTGGCTTTCTTGGCTGCCTGGGAACCCTGCTGACTCATATTCAGCTGCTTCTCAATTAGAACCCCCAGGTCCTTTTCTGCCAAACACTTTCCAGCCACACTTCCCCAAGCCTGTAGCGTTGTATGAGGTTGTTATGGCCCAAGTGCAGGAGCTGGCACTTGACCTTGTTGAAGCCCAGACCATTAACATTAGCTCAACAATCCAATCTATCCAAGTCTATCTGTAGAGCCTCCCTATCCTCATGAAGATCAACACTCCTACCTAACTTGGTGTCCTCTGTGAACTTACTGATGATACACTCTGTGTCCTTATCAAGATCATCAATAAAGATTCCTCTCCTTGCTTGTAAGAGTCATCCTTTGCTTGGTTTTATGGGGACAATGGTCAAGCAGTGTCACTAGCTTACAAAAGGAAGGAAAGTTAAGAGACAAAATAGAGGTGTATTCCTATTGTTATGATGGAAAATTAACAAATTAGGCTCAATCTGTAACAAAGGAGAACAGCCATTTGCTGTTTAACATCTATTTCCAATCTAGTTGGATCCTTGAGATGAACTCAATGCCTTGTAATGCCTTGTTTAAAGAGGATTTTCTCAAAGATTGCTTAGTAAAATAAACCCTTCTTTTATAAGCCTTATTGCAAGTGTTCAAGGCCAGGTTGGATGGAGCTTTAAGAAACCTGGTCTAGTGGGATGTGTCCCTGCCCATGGCACAGGGGTTGGAACTAGATGATCTTTAAGGTCCCTTCCAGCCCAAACCATTCTGCAATTAGTGAGTAACAGAAGGATAGAAAGGCTAAAGAGAGGTGAAAACTGCAGATCTGTAATTCTGTTACTGTGAAACAAAGGCATGGAATGCTACTTTAAATCACAGTGTGATTAAAAATTCCAAAGGATACCAACATACAATTTTATAACCAAATTTAGCAGTAGAAAAAAATATTCTGTACATGTATTAGAAAGGTTTAGAAAAAAATCATATCCCTCCTTTCCCTTTGATGTAAGATCCAGGCATATCACCACCTACACGTCCTCTGGAGTGTAAAACCTGTCTCTGATTTTTAGGGCAATCATTTTAAGGAAATGGGAAGGAGGCTTATTCACTGAGTTGGGAACAAAATCAACTGAGAAAAGGTCCATCTTTTTATTTTCTTCCTTAAAGAAATCTGCTTTGTAGAAATTGTAGGTAGTATGCTTCCATTCATAGCTTATGCTAATGTATATTAGAAGTAAAGCAAGTAAAGAAGTAAAGCAAGAACTGTAACCGATTAACTTCTAATCTGCATTCAGTGCAGTTAGCTATGTTTGATTTAGATACCTGCAACATGACTGTCATGGTGACTGACTCACACAGTACACTCTGAAAAGAATGCGATTAAACACTTGAGATAGATACTAGTGGTGCTGAAAAGAAATGAGTTTTCTTGCAAGTTCTGAGATGACAGACAAGGAGACAACTATGTTCTTTTGTGCCTGCACAAATGCTTCCCTAAGGGAAAGAAGTCACTCCTTCTGTGCCTTCTCTATGCTACGTAACTTCAAATGCACACAAGTATTTGTTCAATCCAGGGTTCTTAAAAAAAATTCTTAACACATTTTAATATGACTATTTAACTGCTAGAATATTTTTTAAAATTTTCTTCTTTCATCAAATATAGTGACTGAGTGTATCCCTTAAATCTACCTTTAGTGTTGTGGAAAATGAAGGGCCTAATCCCAGTAGTAATAAATAACAAAATGCACTACAATATAGAATATGGTAGACAAATGAAGAAGAAATGCAAGCAAAGAAAGACACATTCTGCCAAAGACAAGTGCTATAAAAGGTCAGCAGAAACAAAGTACAACTTCAGAGATAATTGAACAGGAGAATAATTAATCAGTATAGAAGAGAATTAGGATAAAGCATTAGTACCACTGGGGGACTAACTTAACTCCTAATCCAGTGATGCTATTTCTGGATCATATGGAGGATATAGGAAAAGATGAAAGACTGGACATAAAGAAAGTGAAATTAAGATAATTAATTACTTAATTAATTAATTAGAAAATCTTGAGGCTGCTGTTTAATGGATCATTGGTCAATAGCTTCCGATTAACAGTGTTAAACTGGAGCATATTGGCCAATTTTTATGTTTCTTGTTTTTAAATTTCACTATCTCCTGTCCTTTAACAAAAATGTATGAATTTTGAGTGTACAGTTTATTAGTGATTTTTTTATAATTGTATCCGGGATGGAAAGGAAGTCTGAAAAGATGTTTAAGTTTCCTTTTATTTATCTTGGCTATGTTTTTCAAATAATTCTAAATTAGTCTACTACTATCTAAAAATTTTCTGACATCCTTAAAAGTATAACTCTGAGAAACCTTACAAGTGCAGGATAGTATATGAAACACCAGTATGAAGTTCAGAACCAATCACAGAATCATAGAATCATATCATAGAACAATTTAGATTGGAAAAGACCCTTGGGATCACTGAGTCCAACCATCATCCCTACTCTACACAGTTCTCCCCTAAACCATATCCAACAACGCCACATCCAAAAGACTCTTAAACACATCCAGGGATGGTGACTCAACCACCTCCCTGGGCAGCCTATTCCAGTGTCTGACCACTCTTTCTGTGAAAAAAATTTCCTAATGTCCAGTCTAAATGTACCCCGTTGCAGCTTGAAGCCCTTCCTTTTTGTTTTGTTGCTAATTACCTATGAGAAGAGACCAGCACCAGCCTCTTTACAATGTCCTTTCAGATAGTTGTAGAGATTGATGAGGTCTCCCCTCAGCCTCCTCTTCCTCAAATTAAACATTCCCATAATGATAAAAAATGATAATGATTTATTGCACCACATCAAAAGCAGATAACTGCTAAAATCCGTAATTCCTTTTAATAGTATCATAGTCAGGCATGACAAAAAGTCATCATGTTTATACTTGGATAGTTCAGATGAGTAATTTATTGGTTCTAAAATATAATGTACTGTAAAAATACTCAGAGGGCTCTAGACTCTGTCAACAATAAAAAGCCATATTATGTATACAGGTCCATGCACTGAAAATGCCCTTCAAGCAGCTTCCATTAATGTATTAAGGATATACAACATCCTAATATGCTAAGAAATCTTACTTGCCATAAACCTTTAATGCACTAAAGTTTAGTAAAAATATGATTGAAAATCATCCTTTATCCGGATGATAATATAACCTTGCAAAGGGTTATTGACCACATATATAAATTGTAGAATATTTACAAAATTCTATTAATAATAAATCAGAAGCTAAGTTCTAAATAAAAATAAGATACTTTCTTATATTTCAAGCCATCCTGAGATGGGAATAATTTCTCTTCATTTCTCTCACCTAAGTAATAGGCAGAAATGGCACAATGGATAGAACAGTCTGGTATTCGCAATGGCTTTTGTTCTGCAAACTGGAAACTGATTGTAGGAAATATAAATTGATGGTCACACAACGCAAGCAAACAAAAGGAAAACAAGTAAGAGAAGAACAATGTTTCAAGAAATGGAATAAATTGAAATTGATATATAGATAATTGATAAATAGATTACAATGAGAAAATAACACTTCTGAGTTACTATGCTTGCATATCATTAGAACAGGAGAAATATTATAGATTATTTCTGCTTGATGACCTCTTGGTGTAAGAGTACTTGAAATATTTAATGATAATATGAAGTTCTAGCCATAAAATCCTGATTAATTTTACAATTGAAGAGTGACATATTTTTAGTTTATATTTGATTTGTCTAATGTAATTTTCATGTTATGCTCATTAGTTTGGTTTATAAGTAAATTTGATTGCTTTTATTTGGCTTTTTTTTTTTTTTTTCTTTTTCTGTTTGTCTACTACAATCTCATCCAATGCTATCCTGAACAGGTAGATGCTGTCTTTTACTTTAGAGTTTGTTATATTTTAGTGACAGTTACAATTGGATAAATTTCTTTTATGTATAAATACATGATTGAAATGTTAGGTCCTTATGACTTACCAAAATTGAATTGTTGAACTATCAAACAAAATTGAACTATCCTTGCCTTTTAGGATATTTTTTATAATTCCATGAGCCAAAGATTTATCACCAGAAAAGATGTACGTTGTAAAGTTTTCTTTATTGTTTTACATTCTTAAAGCAAAGAACATTAAATACTTTCTCTTTGAAATGCATTTTATCAAGAAAGAAGATAGTAAACCATCTAGTAAGCCTAGATAAAATAAAACCAGCTGTGAAAAAGGCAGTCTTACTGATTTATCTTGATGAGAAGTTTTTTCATGTGCAACGAGTGAAAAGAAAGCTAGATTTACACGAGATACAGGTAGTGATACTTACTCTTGCAGCAGATGAAGCCTCTCTGTCTTCCTTTCCTTACAGCTGAGGCTTTTTTTCCACCTGTAGACAGAGCTTCAGCTGTTGTAATTGCTCACTCTTCTTTCAAATCTTAGCTGCATTATGACATTAACAAACAAATCCATATATGCAGTCTATGTTGTAGATAGAGATGTGTGAACATTGCTAGAAGACATGTATGGAAAAATTGAGACCAACAAGAAACTTTTACCTAGCCCAGTTTGGAATATGGTTTGTCCATTGGGTCATTATTATATCAAGGTAACCTAGACACTCTT
>NW_009952973.1:11391951-11428741 GCF_000747805.2 Chaetura pelagica | reverse complement strand
TCTTTCCCTCACACTTGTTTAAATTTGGTTCTAGGTATTTGGAACTTTAAATCTTAACCTCTGGTAGTGAAGATGGATTAAAATGGGAAACTTTTTACAAACACAAATTCCCAATATCTGGACACTTATTCTCTTTAGAATTAATTAATAAAATATTACTTGTTTGATTTAATGGCATAAATTGGTGTACTTTGCATTTCAGTTGTATGCAAGCACTCAGTTGACACCACTCCTGAAAATTAGTGGATGAACCATGGAAGAAGCTGCATAAACATTGTGTGGAAGCTTTTGTTTTTCTCAAATAATGACCATGTATATATGAATCTGCAAGTACTGTATTCGTTAGTTCACAGAACTGAGTGCAAGAGGTTGAACATTTGTAATTAAAACAATGTAAGAGGGTTTAATTCCTTGTCTTGTGGGAAAATTTTTGAGGGTCACCTTTACCTTCTGTGAGATCACTTTAAGCAGCCATTCTTACAAACTTATTCCCTGCCTACATTCAACCTTTCCTACTCCTACTTTCATTTTGCTGGAATAATGTACCTTTACAAATAACTACAAAGTAATAAAATAAAGTCTGGCATAATGGATAAGGTTTTGTTATTAATATATTTGAAATACTTGAATGTTGCATCATTAATTTGTGAAGGAAAAGGAGGTATTTTAACAAAAAAAGTAAATTGTAAATATTTTTATTTCAGACAGCAGACAAAATTTCCTTTTTAGTGATTTATACAATATAAATAATTGAGAAAAATAAGTGAAATATTAAAGGAAGATTAGGTCTGGAGGAGATAAGGAAGAAATGCAGTGCTGGGGAGAAGGTGAGGAAGACAACTAACATTTGATACTGGTACATGATAATATCTGAAAGCTGGGAATAACAATCATTGGCAGGATAATTACTCTACTCCTCCCCTTTTTTGTTTTTTTGGGGGTGAAGTTTTCAGATGTTGGTTCAAATTTTGGTGTAGTTCTTTTTCCTTTAGCTGTTGAGTTTTATCTGCAGTGATGCTCAAAATCTCCTAGTTTCTTGTTTGCAATCTAGTTAGCACTTAATATAACTTAACTGCATATTTTGTTTTCCTTGAAATTGGACATAGATAAACTGAATTTATACTTCGCATGTAGTGACTATGATAATTTGAAAGTCTATCTGATAAAGTGTAGTTATAGGTTTATCTGTTGCATTTTGGACTCTTGCCATTGCAGATAAAGTTAGAAAGAAATTAATTGCCTTAGCTATTATTTGAGATACTGTATATGGACACATTTGAGATTTAGCAGATTTACTTCACATGGGTAACTGCTGATTTACAGTACTTACAGCTAAGATTTATTTTTTTGTTGTTGTTCTACTCTTGTTCCCCATTTAATCAGGAAATACGTTTTTCAGAAACAACAGTTTTAAAAAATATGTTTTTAGGAACTTCTTGTTGATAGTGTTTTGTCATTTGAATACTCTGTATTCATGCTGAATACACATTCAACAGTCATTCTAAAATACAAACTAGTTCTTTAGTCACAATTTAAAGCTACTTGTTTTTTTTTAATAGTTGTTTGTATCGGTTTATGTTTATTAAATTTATTAAACAACATAAAAGGATTTATTATTTTCTTAATCACTGGTGATATAATTGAAGGTTGGCAAGAAATGTTGATGGTGGTGGGAAAGCAAGTGGGTCTGAGAAAAACGGGGATTTTATCTGAGAATAGCTTTGATGTTTAAGCTGCTTAGTAACTGCTTCTGATTGCATAGAGGACTTGTGGATGTGAGCTAATATATCAGTTCATTAGCCTGTTTCTCTGCTTCCTGAGCCAAACTCTACTTTACTTCATTAGCACTGGTATTTCTGAAAGAGTGACTAGAAGACTTTAGGATGATGGAGCTTGAGGGGGCACAGCATGGAACTTAGAAGATGGTTGTATATAATATGGGCACAGCATGGAACTTAGAAGATGGTTGTACATAATCTGGCTTCATTTGAAACACAGGCATCCTGTTTTCAATGTAAATGGTTACAAATAATGAAAAAGAATTCCACTGTATTATTGTTTTGCCTTTTTAGGTATGACACCTACTGCATTCTAATTTTTTATTTATTTTTTTTTAATGTGCTGTTTTTCTTTTAATTTAAATTTTCTTTATTATGGGTAAGTATAACTCTGCTAATTATGCTCCACTTCATAATGCTTTAATGCTCAAGAAAAGCTATACACACCTAAATATTGCCTGATGTAACTTGAGTGCCAGAAGAGACAAGGATCCCAGAAAGAGTACTCACAAATGATAGTTAGCAAAAAAAATGTGTTACTCTTAAGACTAGGGCTTAGCAAACTGGAAAGATTGTGCTAAATGTGACGTATTTGAATGTTTTGTACATTTAGAATTATATTCTGATTTAAAATGGAGTCACTTCAGATCACAATTGTTTTGAAATTATTGCAATGAGATAATAATTAATACATTGCAAGATTTTTCCAACAAATGACTGAGTTTCAGTTTTTATCCTGAAAAAGAGATTATGCTTTATGTGATTCAGATGATGCTCTACTAAGAGTAGCACTTCTTATACCAAATACACTGTGCTAAACAAGAAAAAAGCAATGGTACAGGGAAAAATGCACTCATGAAATACTGTTATTTATTATTATAGCTTTTATTTTCTAAGTGCAACATGTTACACAAGATGTCAGAAGTGTATTGATGAACTCTTGGTAGGGGGTTGAAAAAGTAATTGTCAATAGGATGTCTGCAGCCTTCTAACAGGAGCAGGTATGAACTTCAAATTTTGCAAGGCTGAACAAACAGACTGTATAGAAATCTAAAAAACTGTTTGAATGGCTGATTTTGGGGTTTTAAAGAGCTGAAAATTCCAGTGTCTGTTTCTAGAATTAATCTTTCTCTGAGTTCAGCAACTCACAAAGGCGAGGGCTTTATAATAAAGGTTATACATTTTCTTTGTTTGTAACCTTCCAGTCTCATGATAACTGACATTTTTTCATTTAGAAATAATTCAGTGTACAACTTTACAGACTGACTCAAATTAGATATGGATACTATTGATACTTCAAGATAAGGTGGTGCAACAAGAAAATAAAGCTTTTAATATTATGTTAATTGCTTGCAACTTAAAAAATGGCAAGTCTTTTGGAATATTATGGAGAGACATCCAGTCATTCCATCATACACTCCTGTTTCTAAGGGTTCTCTTTTTTTTTTTCACTCAGATCATATTACTTATTCAGTTTCAATTTTAGATTTTTAAATTGTTAAATATATATTTATAGTAAGTTGTTCATATTTGTTCATCACTAGAAAAGCTCTTCCTTGTTCTTGCATTTTTCAGTAGTATTTTAAAATTTGAGAGTGAAAATGTTAATCTGAAAGTGAATAGTATGAGAGAATAGAGAATTTATGTGAAATCTTAAATAAATCTTAAATTAAAAAAAAATGTTTTAGAGGGATAGTATTTAAAAAAAAAAAAAAAAAAGTTGAATGGTCTAAAGTTCTTGTATACCACCACATGGAGCCAAGAGTCTGAGCTAAGGTGAGGGCCAGACATTGTCACCTCTGAGGTGCAGAGTATTTCCTCCAGCACACAGGATCCAAATACTAATAAATTAGAATTTTACATCCATGACAGAAATTATAGCAACACTCAACTGAAAGGGAGAGCTGTCTGTAATCTGAGGTACCTATCAGAATAAATACCAATCCAACATACCTTAGGCGAGGCTTCTTTCCTTACTCACTCTTTCTCCTTGTTTGCCTTCGCTCCCACGTATTTTAAGTCTTGTTTAAAGGATTAAGTGAGTGAAATAATGAGCGAGAGTAGAAACTATATACAGATAGAGTGCTAAGCTGGCCTTAGTTGAACTGAATATATAATCTTCAAACTATTGTGTTATTTATAAATAATAATAAACAACTCTAGTTAGGATTAGAGAATAATTGTAGTAGTTGCCTTGTGGAAACAAAGACATTTTCTCAAAGACTTTATAATCTTCTCTAAAATAGCCCACTGAGTCAAAGTAGGACAGAGATAGCGAGCCAAGAGGAAAACATGCAGGCAGGCTAGTTAAGAGGCACAACTTAATGGAGACAGTTTGTCTAGTATTTATTTTCCTAAATAGATGGTATTGACTAAATATGAAGGCTACTCATATCATTCATGATAAGGAGCTCAGTTATCTCTTAAATATCAGGAAAAGTGAGGGCTGAGGAGACACGTAACATCTTCAGTTCCATTCAAACTGCACAGAGGAGGTAAAAGTTAAGACCCTTAGGAGAGAACTAGCTGCATGAGGTTACTGGGTGGCCTCATATAAAGTGTTCGAGTTATTCTGTTTATCTGCCTCTGACAAAAATGGAAATACATAAACCTCAAAGTCTTCAAGAGACATAAAAAATGTTTTGCACCCTACTTTACATTAAAATATGCTCTCTGGAGTTATAGGAACAAACTTGCCCCTTCTGGTAGAGTGTAAATTGGCAGACGATTATCTTTTGTGTTGTCACCAAGAGTGTGTGAAAGATCCTAAGCAACAGGCATTTTACATTCATTGAGTGATGTAAATAGAAAAGTAAAGGTTGTTGATGCAGAAAATAAATTGCCTTTCAATTATATGTTAACCTAAATAACAGCAGTGTATCTGCTTTAAACATGGTGTCAGGACAACTGGCCACAACCAACTGGCTGCTGGACACTCACTCATACATTGCCAATCCACAACCAGGACAACTGGTCACCAGTCACCAGGTGGTGCTCAAGGTGCTCTGATACCTGCAAGGAAGCTATGTATCCATAGTGGAGTTCAAGTGTATGAGTCACACAATTTGAAATACAAAAAATTAACAGTGAGATAAAGGCAACTCAATCAAACATGAGAAACAAAAAATTAATGATGAGATAAAGGCAACTCAAACATTTTGCAAACAACTTATTTCAGGTTGCAGTCCTGAACATGTCTTCTAAAAACTGCGCAATTATCTTGAACATTACTTGTAGAAAATATCTCACATTTGACTGAGAAAAAAATTTAATACCAATATTACTGTAATAACAAAGTTTTGACATTCTGTATTCTGATCTTGGAATAAGGTAAATTAATATCACTTTTTGTTTAAAGATTTTAAAATGTGCTAGAAAAAAATCTGTGTTTGTTGTCGTAAAGCTGTAACTAGGGGTTTACATGAAAAGAAAGGCAATTAGCTCATACTTCAGCTAAGTTACAGTAACTATCATTAGTTTTAGCTTGGCTGAAAATATCTCTGTGAGAACTAGTGATATTTTTCCTGATTTTAAAATTACCATTAAGTCAGAGAAACACAGCATTTACCTTTTGCTGGTTTATACATATCACTTCCGTAAATTTTTTTTGGCAACTTTAGTAATTGTGATTACTATAAAGAATACAGAAAGTCTGCCATGATTCCTAACTGCAGCATGGAATAGGCTGCATGAGAAAAATATTTTAGCAAATGGAAGGGGCATGAAATAGGAAGGAAAAATATTTTTTTTTGTAATTAGCTATAATAATATTGTAGACAGAAAAAGCATTATGTGTCTCCAAAGTCATGGGCACTTTCAAGGAAGAAAGGAAAACACTGATCTTTAAACACTGCAACATTAAGAGCTAGAACTCGGTTTTCCCTACCTTTTGTGCTTGAAATGCATTCAGGATCTCTGTTGCTTAAGGCTTTTGGTTTTAAGGTACTGCTTGCAATGGAAGTTAGGCCTAAATATAGCATTGAGGATCTAGCTGAAAGTACCAAAATGTCTGATATTCTGGTCTATTCCCTACTTTTTAGTTTCACTGTGCAGCTTCTTAAAGTGAACTGCTTCATTTCTCCAGTTAAGGTGGTCTTAAAGAAATAACATTGTGTTAGTATGCATAGGTGGGTGATATAGTAAGACTTCTTTTTTCATTGTCTTTCAGCAAGGTTCAAACCTCTGCCTTTCTGTTCATTGTCTTTTGAGGTTTGCTAGACAGCTGCTGTTGCATATGACCCACAACTTCTGCTATAAGCTGAATAGTTACCATGAACAGATCGCTGGAGAAAAAACATCCTTTTGCTTATCAAAATGAGTCAAAATGCCAACTGCTCAACTTCTAAGATCCAGAAAATGCAAACATCTTTATTGATTTCGCTCCTAAGTTATCTGAGTATGAAAGGGAACAAAAAACCCCAAAAGGAATTATATGAAAATAAGCCTCTGGTTACAAAATAATGCTATTTGTATTAGTAAAATAGTAATATAAAATGCAAAAATGCAGAGACTGTAATATGTTCTCTATAAGCTGTGTATAATTCAGTAAAGAACATTATGTTAATCTGTTTTTTAAAAAGATACATGATTTATTTAATGCAAGATTTTGTGCCTTCTGAATATAATGATACAATTATAAAAAAATATAAATATTTTAAAGTAATTTTAATGTATTCTTACTGAATATTTATGTAGATAAATAAAGATGACTAATAAGCAAAAACATATTATGATGATGCCAAAAGAATTATGAAAAATTGTAATTTCTCTTCTGTTCATAGTACGATAGTAATTAGAGTAACAGAAGTGAGTAAGTTGGTCAAGCAAAAAGTCTGGAAAATATGGACACTAAGTATTGTTATTATGTAAACACATTAAAAATACAATTATATATTAATATCTTTGGTTTACCTAATATCAAGATGCTCAGAATCCTAATGTAATGTTATAAAATATGAACATTGCTGTGGCACAAATTAATATTTTTTGGTTTTTGGAGTGTTTTGCTTGCTAAAAATAAGCTAAAATAAAACAAGTCAAATCATAAAGCCAGACCTCCAAGTTGCTCTGGAATGAGAACATTCTGGTATAACATAGGAGCATATTTGGCCACTTAAGCACTGACTGACGGGATGTGTGTCTGAGAAAGAGCCTGTGAACAACATGGATTACTGCTTCTGTTATAATACTGCTCTGCTGAAGACATTCGGGAAACCATCATGGGCCACCTGCTGCTATGTAGTTTTGTTTTATTTTGGCACACAGAAGTGAGAAGATTTCCATGGGACAAAAAGGAGCTGGTAGCTGACTGAATGACAGCACAAAACATTGAAACAATAATCCACTGAGAACATTTATGTAAGAAAAAGGATCCCAGAGATATTCAGCCCCTGAGGCTTCTTCTGTAAGAGGCTATTATTATTTGTATTGATTTCAGTATGCAAGTTCTCTCCTTCCTACTCTCTCCTGGCCCACAGTGCAAACTATAAATAATAAACGAAAGAAGTCTTGCCCTGAAACCATCACTACCTTTGCAGCACATTAATTTGTGCACCTCCAGTTATAAAACCAGAAAAATAATGGGGAAAATGGGCAGGCGAATGAAGCCCTACCTCCACAAAGAAAGATAATACTTTCCAGCATCTCAGCTGTCATCAAGACCTCATTATACACTGCTTACACAGTATTTCTTAAATACAACATGAAAATACTGGGTTTTGATGTTAGTTGTGCTTTGATAATTGATACTTTTATCTGATACTTTTCTGTGTCCTCTCATACATCAGGCAATATCATATTACTAAATCCCAGTATTATCAAGGCCACTATGCATCTTGGAAATTGAGACAATTGTTTGTTCTCACTGTTCCAGGACATAGGAATTATCATCAATGCACATGAGATTTCCCCCATTTGTCTACTTATAATAATATTTTATTAGAATTATAGGAATTATGGGAAATGCTGTGGCTGAAATGTTGCATCCATTCAACTCCATCTGAATGTTACTATTAAGTCTATGAATGGTAAGATTTAACTTTGACAGTATTAGGTATCTAATCCATGCATCTTTCACCTTCCTGTATATTTCCGCGTCTTTTTCATTTTTGCTCTTAATGCATTAAATTTTATGTCTACCATGGCATAATTGAAAATGTCAGAGTTTTGGGTGGGGTATAATGTAATCCAAGGATAAGATCTTCCTAGTAAACATATCTGCTGAAATCCAAAACTGTGCAATATGATGCAAAGGTTTTTCAGTGGGTGTGACCCCAGTCAGGAGCTAAATACTTCCAAGATGCTCACTCCCTCCCTCCTTTTAATTGCTGGATGAGGCATTACATAGCATGGGACATCTCTTTGGGAATTCATCTCAGCTGCTCCTGCTGTATCCTCACCCAGTCTCTTCCCCACCACCAGCCTCCTCACTATGGGAACAAAGTGAGAGACAGAGAAGACTTTGATGCTATGTGAGTGCTTTTCAGCAATAGCTAAGGCCTTGGTGTGTTATCAATGCTTTTAGAGTCACAATTTTAAAATAAAAAGCACCATTTGGACTGCTATTAAGAAAACAAACTCCATCCCAGTCAGACCCAGTACTCTTGGCATGTATCCAACTTCTACTTATAGAAAGCAAACTAACAACATTTATGTGAATCAAGCAATAGCATTTTAACCAACATGACATCAGGTTTATGTCTAAATAAGATTAAATAACTTTTTGAATTAAAAACTTGCACACAGTATATTCCAGTGATCCTACTGGGAAGATCTCAAAAATTGGTGGAAGAATGATGGAAAACTGATAATAAAATGCAAGTCAGTCTGGGAACAACAGAGGACTTACTCTATTTCTGCTTTGAGCAGGATAGGTGCAATATCCTGATATCCTGATAGAAGTTGATCACTAATGCTTGCAAAATGGCAAGAGATGAAATACAGTGGAGAGACTAAGTACTTCTAGCTCACATAAAAATTCAAGTGCTGGATGTAAGAATATTTTTTGTCAGAAAACTGAACATTTCTCAGTGCCTAACTTTCTGTCTTTGCTGTCTGGTGTGTACAGATGTGAGTTGCTTTTTTCATTTCAGTCAGGAACCTGTGATAAATAGCATTCAGTGTGAGCATGTGATGAGTCCTGGAGATACTGCTGAAAGCATTCAGTAATTTCTCTGATACTAGAGTAGCATCTATGCAGTGTTAGAAATGTGGAAATAAACTGAACAACTGAATAATCAGAAATGTTTTGAAATGTGCTGGCTAGATGAATCTAGATGGATGTTATACTAGGGATCAAATTCATCCTTTTCAGTGTCTTCTTAGTGATACTATCATCAGGGTGAAATATTAAAGTTGCAAGGAGATGTTGCCACAATAGGGACCTTACGGAAAATTAATGTATCGTATTTCTTCTCTGCTCCAGTTGGTTGATTCACATAGTCCTTTACTTCCTTACTGTAGTTCTGAAAAACTCCTTGAAGTGTATAATTAAGTTATTTCAAAGTTATTTTCTCTATAAAAAACACCTAATTTGAGATGTTTTAATATTTTTTATTTCCAGAAAACTGTGTTAAGTGTAACAATAGCACAATAAGTCCTTTCACATTCAGGCTATCTCTGAAAATTTTTCACAACATCTATGACCACAGAAATGTAAAGACGTATTGAGCTACAAGAAGCTGACTTAATTGGTTGCAAAGCATTTGAAGTGTGATGTAGGATGATTCAATCAACAGATGGCACTAATGCAGTTAAACACTCTGTCCACTACAAAATGGTATAATCTTTCATTTGGTTCCTAAGTGCCTGTTTATGGTTCTTTTGAAGGTGCTGTATTGCTAATCATATATTGCCATCCATCATGGAGACGACAGAAATGAAAACAGAGACTGCAAAGCATGAGAGATGTGTCAGATGCCTTAAATAAATATAACTTCAAAGGTGATAGCTATTAACTGTTTTTTAAAATCCATAATCTGTGAAGGGTCAAGTATTTATACTAAAACAAATGAAAACAAAGATGAACATAGTCTATATTTTTGTTGTCAAAGTGGGAATTCCAATAATTTTTCTTTAAATTTTACAGAATCACAGAATCTTTCTGGTTAGAAAAGACCTGTAAGATCCAACTATAACCTCATGCTATTAACCATTAACTTAACTTACCAAGTCCAATGCTTAAACCATATCCCTAAGCACCACATCTATATGTCTTTTAAACACCTCCAAGCATGGTGATTCAACCACCTCACTAGGCTGCCTACTCCAGTGTTTAATTACCTTTTCAGCTAAGAGATTTCTTCTTATATCTAATCTAAACCTCCCTTGGTGCAACTTGAGGCCATTTCCTGTTGTCCTGTCACTTGTTACTTGGGAGAGGAGACCAGCCCCCACCTTGATTCAACATCCTTTCAGGTAGTTGAAGAGAGAGAGATAAGATCTTCCCTCAGCCCCCCGTTTAGGTCTTCCTAAACAGTGCCAGTTCCTTCAGCCACTCCTCACAGGATTTGTGCTCTAGACTCTTCACCAGCTTTGTTGCTGGACGCGCTCCAGCACATCAGTGTCCTCCTTGTAGTGAGGGGCCCAGAACTGAACACAGTGCTTGAGGTGCAGCCTCACCAGTGCCAAGTACAGGGGCATGATCACTTCCCTACTCTTGCTGGCCGCGCTATTTCTGATACAGGCCTGGATGCTGTTGGACTTCTTGGCCACTTTGGTGCACTGCTGGGTCATATTCAGCCAGGTGTCAATCAACACCCCAATTTAATACCACTTTACAGCACTTTTTCTGGACATTTTGTTAGAATGAAAGCTACCTAGATCAAACTGTTTGTGCTCAAAATTACGGAAGTGGAAATACACAGCAGGAAAATCTCAGCAGTTTTCCAAATACAATGATCAGGTTTCTGCATCTGTCTGGACTATACTGTCATTGTGAGGAAAAAAAACCCACAATGAAACTCTTTGGGTACCATTACAGTCATCCACTGCAAGCTCTGAAAAATTTTCATTGCAACAGTCTGTCTTTAAAATATTTGGCATCCAAATTGCAAGCAAATGTCCTTTTTTAAGGACTTTTTGGGAAATCATTGTCATCCCCCCATCTACCATTCTCGTGACATTAGGAATGAAATGTTTGAGTAGTGCTAAAAGTTTGGAAATGGTTTGCTAGAAACATTTCATTCCTGTGTAAGGGGTGAGTGTCAGGAAGATGGAGTTAGGCCTTTCTCAGTGATGACTACTGATAGGACAAAGGGTAATGGGTGTAAATCGGAGCATAGGAGGTTCAAGGTGAATATCCAAAAAATTTTTTTTACTGTGAGAGTGACAGAGCACTGGAACAGGCTGCCCAGGGAGGTTGTGGAGTCTCCTTCACTGGAGACATTCAAAACCCACCTGGATGTGTTCCTATGTGATGAGCTCTAGGTGACCCTGCTCTGGCAGGGGGGTTGGACTAGATGATCTTTCGAGGTCCCTTCCAACCCCTAAGATTCTATGATTCTATGAATACACGTTAGTGATTCAGAAAAAAATTCCAACCAACCTTCTATAAATAAAAATCCCAACACTTCTCCCCTTAAAAAAAAACAACCAACAACCCACAAACCCAATTATCCATCCAGATCAGAATGTAAGTGTTTCAATATTGCCTAAATAGCACTTAATATACCTGTTTGCTTGGAGATTTCTCAAGATGCAGATTGTTTCTTGTAAGTATTTTTTACTTGGTTCAAATCCGGAACTGTTACTCTCTTTCAGGTTTGTAGAATTCACTACAGAAGTCCCTGTGCAATGCCTGTACATTTGTTCAGAAGCTTAAAGTTTTATTTTTGGGCATACTGAGACATACCTCAGACTTGCTTGTGATGAGCAAGTCAGCACAGGTATATCACACTTAATGCTCATTCACATCTCACTGCACCTAAATTAATGTTAACCGGATAACTTAATCAATAGAACATTAATTGAATAACAGGAGAGTATTAATCTCAAACCTATCTACTTCTGAATAATTTAGCCTGAAAGGTTGATTATTCTCCTGTGAGGTGTGAAATGTCTCATCAGACAAAGCAGCTCTAGCTTTCACCTTTGGAAACACTTAATGCTGTTTGGGGCTTCACTATCCCCACCATTTTATTTTTTTTTCCCCTGGTTATATTTTGAAAGAAATATCTGATGTTTTGTGCTTTCTTTAGGAATGACAACACAAACATTTCTACCACTATGTGAAGCCATGTAATTCTCAGGAGTAGGATTTGATGTGAACTTAGTGGTTCCTGTTGGCTAGCTTGGGCTTGTCATTTTGGCTTGATTCTTTCCTATAACTAATTTTCTGCTATACAGGCCAGGATATACTCTAGCACCATTATTAATTTATTTCAGAGATATTATAGCCTGCTATGTATAAAGCAGGGGCAAGCAAACAGACTTGTGTCATCTGGTCTGATCAATAACCAAGAATTTAACCAAAAGACTCAGAAAAATAACCAAGCCAAATCACCATGTTTCTGAAATACTTCTGTTTGAAAGTTATTAATTTGGATATTGTTTGTGAAATACAGTGGTATTTGAACAGCTGTGTTAATAAAGAGAAGAAATGTCAACTAAAATACAGTGCAGGGTCTTGGCAATGAGTTCAGAATAGAAAATCAGAGAAGGGAAATAATTCACATTCTATTTAGTACCTAATACCTTTGGAAGGAACTTGACCATTTCATGGACATGCCACAACTGGAAGAAGACAAGAGGTGAAATCCATTCTATAATTTATTTGTCATACACTGTCAATTGTGCTGTAGCTCTGTGCTGTTATCAGGGTGAAGGCGCATGAAACAACTTCTACATGCACACATTCTCTGCAGAGAGCTGTTTCCAGACATGTGAGTAGTGCTGTACTGCTGCTGTATTTTTGAAGTAGCAATATGCTAGGTCACTCTCTTGATTAGTTGGGTTCCTGTACCAGAGAGTGAGTAGCATATTAGGTATCTCATTCTGTTATTTCAGATGACAAAGCCTGACTTAATTGTAAGTACCCCTGGGATTTATGGGGAAGTTGAAGCTCAATTTTTAAAAACTTTAATATGGTTGCTGTAAAACTTAATTGTACTGTCTGGCTCTTTTAGTGGTAAATTCTAATTAATCTAAAGTGTGGAAAGGAAATGAAAGGCTAATTAAAAAAAAAATTACTTCCTTTTCTTCCTGCCTACTTCTTAATCTGAATATAACCTAATGAGGCAATGTTAGTTCAAAGCTTAGGCTGACCATTCTTTGCAAGTGGTTCATGTAACAATGATTTTTTTCTTATAACTATTTTATGTGCACTGCAACATGACTATTGATTTAGTCAATAAACACTTATTTATGGCCAAACCAAGCCTAATTGGATGGACATTAAAATAAAGTGTAATACAATAATTATTTGATTGCTTATAAGAAGAGCTAAACACATGAACTGAAGTTGTCTTCCTCTGGGAAAGTACTGTCTGTACAATTGTCTGAAGTGTCTGGCATTTGCTACAGCTGGACAGGGATAAGGTATGGAAGGGTAATTGGTCTGTTGTAGTTCATTTGTGATCTTAGATACTCCTGCAAACAAGCAAAATTGCTTCCCAGCTAATGAAGCCAATTTAACTACACAATAGATGCACCAAGTTCCCTCAGTCTATGAACAGCATTCTGACTCTCAAACTCAGACAAGCACATGTATCTGGGACATGGTGCTTATTCTTCACTTGTATTGGCTACAGTGAATCAGCATGAAAATTATCTCATGGCATTAACATGATTGTTTTAAACTCTGTATTTTGGGGAATGTAATCCACTTAACTCCTCTCTGCTAAACCCCTCATGTTCAAGCTTTCTTAAGTTTTCAGAGGTGGGCACTGTAGGACTAACTAGGAGGTAATTCCATGAGTAACCTTCACTAGCTAGAAGATTTTAAATCAGAAATACAATTTATGGTGCTTACAGCAACTCCAGTTGTTTAGTCATCTCAGAGATAACTGACATTTGTTCCTACCCCTGAATCCTTTTAGAGGTGAAAGAAGTGAAAGGATGAAAGATGTAATGACTTCCAAACTATTTTTGTTTGCCATATGGAGGGTCTTGAATTTTTTTTTTCTTTCTCTTTTGTAAAGAGAAAGGAATTACACCGTTTTCCCATAGACTTTAATCTCTGCTACTGTAGTACATATTGCAGTATTTGAAACAGAAATAATAGAGTAGATCACTTATGACAAAACCTAGGGTTTGGGTCTGTTGGCAAGGTGTTTCCTCACATTTGAAAGAGATTCAGTGTGTGTGCAGGTGTAGATGACACCAACGTGGGAAATGCTGTTAGCATGGGTTATTTTGAGGATTTGGAGGGTATAAAAGCAGAAAGCCTTAGAAAGCTGTGCAGTTTTAACAGCTTTTTGAGGTCAGGGGTTCTTTTACTGCTGCTTTTGGTCATGAACTAAATGGCATCTGTATCCATCACTCTGTAATCACTTCTGTAACCTCCTCCTCATCCACAAGACACAGCTGACTGTGAAGACCTAGATTGAATATGGCTCAGCTTCATAACTTGGCTCAGACCTCCAGGAAAACTGCTAAATTGAGAGGTAGACTGCAGATTAGAGGTATGCAAGATGAGAAAGATAAAACTGCAGAGTAGGGTTGTTGTGACTGAATCATTAGTAGCTCAAGGTTTCAAGAAGAAGAAGATCAGCATGAAACACTATAAAATCCTGAGGGCAAAAAACAAAGTCATTGAAAAAGGATCTGCTTCAGGGGCAGTGGAAGCTGGCCCTTTCCCTTCAGGCTGGCTGGTGCCTGCCCAGCCAGCAGAGACTCTGGGTGTCTTATAATGCCAGAGTGCATATTAGTACTTAGTCTAGTAGCTTGTTAAATCCTTGATATCTCTGTGCATCAACCAATAAATACCTGCATTATACTTTTAAACTATATATATCTTGCTGGCAGATGCACTTTGTACAGGGCTAGAAATGCTTGAAAAATGACCGAAGGAAGGACGGTAATACATCTAGGCAAAATCTTCTTCCTCCTGTGAATGAAAAGTTTAGCGTACATGACAAGAAATACTGTATTTAGGGCAAAACGTTTACTGTAACCTCAGATTATTGCTTTTCCTTGTGATGATTTCATTTCCCTACTGATGCTGGAAGTGAAGCTATTGAAGTGACTGATGTGTGTAATCTGTGACTGGATAGTTCTGCTATATATACATGCACTTACACATGGTCACTTAACAACTGAAGCATCAAAAATACCTACAATACATCAAAATAATACTGAACACTGGCTAATATAAACCTATAACAGGGAGGAAGTTCAGAGCTGAAATAAAAATTTCAGTTTTTAGTGATCTTGCTGTGTCTAGGTATTGCAATACTTTACCTAAGGTAAGTATCACTCTAGAAGAGTTTATGATGTAGTGTTAGATAAGAATGCCTTTTCCATTTCAGCCCTGATTGACAAGTTCTCAAAAAATGCATTTAAATGCTTTTTTTTTCTGCCTAATTAAGATATATACAAAACAAGAATGAAGAAAAATTGAAGGAATTGCAAACAAATTGCAAGGAAATGCAAAACAAATTTCCTTAAGTAAACTCAAAGGGAAAACTTCTGAAACCAATCATTACTCCATTAACAGTGACAATGTATAGGTATAACTCCTCTGAAATTTATGTGATGGTGTGCAAAGCATATCTTTTCCATCTATAGGAACATATTATGATATATTCTATGACTCCTTAGAAGAGCATTACTCTAAAGACACATACAATCTCATTTAAGAAGCAACTCTGATTTTTTAAACTCAAATTAAAATACTCTAAATAAGGAAATTCTCAGCTTATTAGATTGGATCCTCTTTAGTTGTTTCAAGACAGGCAGCTAGAAATACACAGACTCACTATTCTGGAGATAAAGTTTGATTATACATTTTAGGAGAACGATTCTAATTTTAGCAGTTCTACACAGGCAGCTACCACAGTGCCCTAAGGCTAGAATTTTATCTTAAATTCTAGAAGGTAAGGTAGATAAAATATCTTATAAAAATGTTTACTGAAGTCTTTCTGCTTTAACTGCTTTCAGCAGTCAATTTAAAATTAAATATATTGTCCATTAAAGAATGTTTTCTTTTGGATTTGGATCTTTAGCAAAACTTCACCCAGTGCTCATTCCAGTTGTGGGTAGTCTAGCATCTTCACATTAATGCAAATATTCCAACAGTTCAACGCTTTAAAAATTACCTGATTTCTTAATCTCTTCCTGGAAATTAAATGCAATTCGTGGATATGTACTCTAAAAATGTATATATTTTTAAAAGCTATAAATAAATAACTGGATATTTTCACAGTTTTTTATCTTTAGATAATTTGGATAGGAAATAAGTTCCATGGATTGCACTGGAATGGAGCAAATATTTTTTAGTTGTTTGAGTAATTTTTGTAAACTGAATTATCAAATTAATCTAAAACCTAAAATAAAATAAAATTCTTACAGTGTCTACCTTAATACCTGCCATGAGTGCACCTGCTTTCTTAATTAAAATAGCCTGTGATTTAAAGCTACTATACTTTCACAAGATTTTTTTCAGTGGCAACTGATGGCTATGGCATGTTTAAATAATGATTATTGAGACATTCCTTACTGTTACTGCCATGCTTTCCCTCTTGCTTTTAAGTAGCACTGTTTTAACGACTGTGTAAGTCTCATAGACACCCCAGCATTAGCCAAGGATTCTGTTGCCAAGCAACATTTAGTCCACATTTTGAAGTATTTATTTCATTTGACATACATCACTCATTTTCATATATAGACTGATGTGACGCTCATTTGTTTTTTTTTTAATACAACTGATTAGCAATGGTATTGATTGGCATAGATTGCACTGAAGACGTGGGAAACTACAATATATTTCGTGAAAGCAGAAACATAATGTGTGAATTTGCACTCTGTGTTGTATCAAAGTTCTTTGTCAGCTTTTCCGTTTTCATGAATCTTAAGTTACAGATAGTTCAGCTAGTTAGATTTCCTAAAAATACCTTAACATTTCAGACTTGACCGGAATTAAGTCACCATGCATACTGGTGCCTAAATGTAATTTCAAAATAAATGCTTGCACTAGTAGTAAATGTTTCATTGAATTAAACTAGTAGCAAATAAATGCTTTATGCTGATATGAAATTTTTTTTAAAGGAATAAAAAACCCCTCATAACAAAACGAAAACATGAAAACCATGGCATGAAATTTGACACATGCTATATAAGATTTGGAAAAGTTTCAATGTGCCTGCTCTAAATCTACAATGTTGTAGCAGGCCCTTTTGACAATAGTACACACACAATAGTGTCGAATAACACAACATTGCTTGACAAAAGAAGCACACTCCTGGAATCCTGAGAGGAGCAACAGAGCAGTGAATCCTGTCTTGAATACCTAACAGGTAAGAATCATAGAACTATTCAGGCTGGAAAAGAAAAATCGCTGGCTGATCTGAGTAGTCACTCTGACTGGTCTTGTAGCTGACCTCTAATCTCAAAGAAGAACTTGTTTTGAGAGGGAGTTTGAAGTACATGCCTCCCAAGGACCCTTCCAACCTGAACAACTGATTCTGTGCATATAGAATTGGGGGCTCATTTTCTTCCTTCTCTTAACAACTTTGGATTTCCTCACTCAATAGCAAGAGATGCTCTGCAGTATTTCAGTGAGGTTTCATTTTCACTACCTAGAGTAACTTACTAGCATCAGCAAACTTACTTTGCAATTCATCTCTTTCCATAATTTATGAATATGCTGAACAGCATATGTCCCTGCACAATTCCAGTGGGAATCTACTGATAATCTCTCTACCAAAAAACCCTGTTTATTTGGTACAGTGTATTGTAAGTAAAAATGAGCTAAGAAACCACACCAAAAACCTGTCAAAAGAAAGCGAATAAGAAAAAGCAGAAAATACATTTTCCTCTGAAATGTCACCAATTCTCAGTTTCAGTACTGGTAAATAATTTGATTTTAATTAAAGTGACTTAAAATCAGAAAATTTTATTAAATAGAAAAATAATTTTTAAAACAACTGTTTGCATGCCTTTAATCTAAGGGGTTCTGTACTGTTGTGGCTTAATTTAGTAGTTTAAAGCCTGAGGTAAATTATAGGAGTATTTAATCCATGAAACTGTTTCGAATTTAAGAGCATAGTAGATGGTTTTATCAAACTGAAGTTGTTATTATTCATAAGGTCTGAGACATTGATAATTTCTAAATGTGTTTTGATGAACAGAAAAGCCTAGGTTTTTGAAGAATTCACAATTATTCTACTAATTTATGTGAGTAAACCCAGGTTCTTATGCACTCAGGCAAGTAACTCTTTTTAAATATGAATTCTGCTAGATATGATATCTTCCAGGTATGTTTCAATAAACAGAACCTATCAAACTGATGGCAAGTCATTTGGGTTCTTCTCTAACATATGCCAGACTTGTGGCTGTTTCACAATCTGTCTTTACCACTCTAGGAATTCCTTCGCTACTCCATGAAAAATCTTTCTATACTATCTTTTTGTTCCAATCACTCCCTTTTCCCTTGATTTTTAATGTTATGTGAGTTTTGGTGACTTGTAAAACTCTAGACCAAATATTCTTATTGCATTCTTGAAAATGTCTGCAGAGATAAATTCTGTCAGAGAAGATAAGAAGAAACAGAAAAAAAATTACTTTTTCTCTTTTTCCTCATGCACCATTAGTCCTAGTCCTTCCAAGTTGTCAGTGGCTGCAGCAGACAGGGAGAAGGCTGTGTGATAGGTCATGCATAGGCATTACATTCATCTAGTCTTTTCTCCTACGTGTGGAAGAAGCATATTTTCCACCTGATCAGCAGCTGTAACTTCAGGACCATTCCTTAATTATAGAAGTATATCTCTAATTTGTATTAGAGCTGTCTACAGGCCCATTGGTGTTCCTTTATTTCCAATCATAATTTATATGCTTTTTTTTTTTTTTTTATAATGTTATATTACACCGTTTTGGGAAGAGATAATTAAATTAATTAGTATAAGTAAAAAATTCCCAGTACGATAAAAAAAACAAACTCCCACTTAATTTATTATTTTTTTTTTCTAGAACCTGGCTGTAGATTGCATGACATCTGCATGACTGATGATTAGAAAAATGTGTGGAAGGAGGTTGAAAGGAAAAAGCCTCATCTTTAGAGAAAGATGCAATCTGGATCATTCATCTATAAAGAGAATCAGTAGAATACATATTAAAAAATAAAATTAAAATTCTGACTTTTTTTAGCATTCCTATAGTAGCCATTAGTGGAGCTGGCTATCTACACAATTAAAACTAAACAAAGCCTTCCTTTTCAAAACTAATGAGACTAGTGTGTCCAGTCAGAAAAAGAATCAGAAAATGTTTAATATTCAGATAGATATTTTTTTCCTCCTTTGTGCAGGGAGGGTTAATTATGTTCATGACATTATCTGAAAGAAGGAGACAACTTTGCTCAATTTATGTTTTGTAGGCACAAGAATCTTTCTGAACATATTAATGCGGATAAGTGTGTTACATAAAAAAGAAAAGTGTAGTATGATGAACAATGGGCTAAAATCAGGGTATGTGTAATGAAGACAGCAAGGTAAAATATTCTGCAGTTACAGTTGAATTAGATTGGGTAGAGATTGAGGAAACCGGCTTACCTGCCTAGCAACAAAGACTACAAACTGAATTACATGAAAGATACTGCAAAAGAGGCTTTGCTTGCATTTGACTTTGAAATGACAGAAATATGCTGTGTTTTGGAGAAGGGCATAAGATACCTAAAAATCATGACGGAACAGCTATTTTCCACCCCCCCATTCCCAACCTGTCAAACTGTGTGGGTCTGTGTACATTCAGCTTTAGCTCAATTATCTGTACAATATAAATTTTATATCACCTATTGTAAGATGTAGATTCAGAAGGGTAAGTATCAGCTGCTTATGAAATGAGCAGATGAAATTGTAGAGCTTGGCAAAAAAGGCAGACTTAAATTGATCTTGGGAAAAATTCCTGCAGGATGGAATAAAAAATGCAATAGGAATATATAAGGTTTTTTCTAGGTAAAAAGGAGAAAATGCTGACATTAGGATTTTTTAGAATGTGGGCAGGCCAATATAAATTTCTAAGTGTATCATATTCCAAATAAACACTCTAAATACTCATTTACATGCTTAAAACTTTCCTCAAGAACTTCAGATAGTTTAGCATTTACATATAAGAGTGCATATTTTTAGTGCATGTATATTGTGCACTATTAAGTAGATATGCTTAATGCATATGTTCAGGCCAACATACTGACTTCTGAAAAATTTGTACTGAAAACAAACCAATACAGGTAAACATAAAACCGCTGCTAATTCAGGGCCCCTTAATTTTACAGGGATTTATTTTTTCAAATTAAGGTCTAGAGAGAATAAATCCAAGACTAGTTTTATAAGCTGAACTAGAGTGAAACTGAATATATAAATACAAATACTTCTTAGATTGGTTCAATTCCTTTTTCAGTACCTGGGGTCTACACCTCAAAAAAGAATTCCACCAACATAAGCATTCAAGCTCTCTGACAGTGCCAGGGAGCAGTGAAGTCTGGCTGATCTCTAAGGAAGCTGAACTGGGAGCTGTGGTTGACTCAGCCCCAATAAAATAAGTGATGGAACCATGTTCAGGGGACATCCAGGGACATCCAGGAACAAAAGGGGATGGGGCCAATGACAAGGCTTGGAGACAAGACTACCATATACTTCTGATAGGAACATCCAGCCCTCTCCTCAGCACAGATGAAATGGTGTACTGGGCACATGGGGAGTGGGCACAGAATAACAGGGGAGGCCCCATGTAGAGTTGGCCAGAGCCAGCAAGATATATGTGTGTACACAAGGCCATGACAAAAGGTGACATGAATTTTAAACAAAACAAAACCAAATGTCAGCTATCAAGACAGCTAATTGCTACAGAAGAAATTCTAGTTTATTTATACACATCAAAGGCAGGACAAACTTTACTGAGTGACAGAAATTATAGAAAACAATAATTGGCATGCTCAAATTGCAAAACCATGTCCCTAAATACTTTGTAAAATATTAATGGTAAGTTCTTACCAAAGAATATCTAATAAACCAGTGACACAAAACTACATAGCTTTCAGTTGTGGATTAGTTGTTATTGTTTTTGGCGTAGTATGCTGGCAACTGTGAACAGTCTATCCTGGGGGGCTCCACTGTGGAAGTTTTAGCTTAGTGAATTAGCTTTTATACTATTCTGCCCTCATTACTGCATAGGTTCAGAAACTAAACCATCACAAAAACTGAGTACATTTTAGTATTTTTTATAGCTACACAAGCAATGCTTAGTTACAAAATTGCTAGATACTAATGATCATATTTCTTAGAGATCAGTGTATGAAAAAGTAATTTTTACAAGAAAAAGAGAAGTTACCTTTCATATTTTTTAGTAATCTTCTGTTTTGCCAAAAGGTTTTAGGGCTTGTGAGAATAGACTATAGGAGTCTCCAGTGTATAGATGACCATACACAGTTGATGAAACTTCCCAAACTAATTTTTAATTATCTGTAAAGGGCAGAATTTCAAGCTTCCACATGTCAGGAGATTTTTCTTATCTTACCTGCTAGATAAAAAAAACCCAATTATTTTGTTATTACTTCGAACTGGAGTTTACCTTTGTGAGAAACGGTTCAACCTTCTAATTTCAAATATTGATTAACAAGGAAGAAGGAAAGGAAAATATGAAAATTGATCAAAACATGAGCTGATATCCCATCTCTGACAGTTGCCAATTGTGGCTACCTATGGAAAAGATTGATGTAATACTAAGCTCAAAGTCATCCCACAAACTCCAAGAAGCCAGAGGGCTGTGTGAATTTACAGCTGAGTCACAATTGTTCTTTAATAGCCATTCTGGTAATCATAGAATCGTAGAATGGTTTGGTTTGGAATGCACCTATAAAGGTTGTGTAGTCTATCCTTCTCTGCAGTGAGCAGGGACATTTTGAACTAGATCAGGTTGCTTATAGCTCTGTACAACCTGACCTTGAGTGTTTCCCGGGATGGGGCTTCTACCACGTGTCTGGGCAACATGTTTCAGTGTTTCACCAGCCTCACTATAAAAATTTATTCCTTATATTTAGTCTGAATCTGCTCTCTTTTAGTTTAAAACCATTACCCCTTGTCTGATCACAACAGGCCCTGCTTAAAAGTTTTTCCCCATCCTTCTTACAGACTAGACCCTCTTTAAGTATTGAAAGGCCAATAAGGTCTCTCAGAGCCTTCTCTTCTCCAGGCTGAACAAACTCAATTGTCTCTGCCTGTCCTCATAGCAGAGTTGTTACATCCCTCTGATAATTTTTGTGGCCCTCTTCTGGACCCACTCTAAAGACTCCACGTCTTGCCTTTGCTTAGGACCCCAGAACTGGATGTAGTACTCCAGGTGGGATCTCATGACAGAGAAGTAGAGGAGTAGAATCACTTCTCTTGACCTGTTGGCCACACTTCATTTGGTAGAGGACAGGATATGGTTGGCCTTCTGGGCTGCAAGAGTGTATTGCCAGGTATGTTGAGCTTTTCATACACCAGTACCTCCAAGTTCTTTGTTATGCTTGGCTAGACTTTTTCAAATTCTACAATATTGCTTTAAAGTAGGATTACCACAACAGCAATCAGTGTTCAGAATGTGGGTGTACCATGGATATACCTCACAGCACAGTAATATAATCTGGCTTGTTCTGTACTATGTCTTGGAAAAGCTCACTCTTGTCAAAAGATATGATTTTTTTGGGAACATGACAGATATTATGAAAATACTATGGTACAAAATGACAAGGCTGCCATAGTTTTCTTGCTTGTGGATCAGTTTGCAACTGGGAAAATCTAATTTCTCTGCATGACGGAAACGCTGTTAAGCTGTATAGGAATAACTCAGAAAAATCTTTAATGAAGAGTGTTAATCTAACTGTCCTGTGAATTGACTGTCATTCTTATGTCATTTTTCCTCGAATCACAATATCTCATTAATCTCCTTTGAACAAGTTTCCAAGACGTTCACTAAATAAAAGTCAACATGTAAAAGCAGACGTTCTAATTAACGTATCTTAATTTCTATAGTTTGCACTTTAGTAATTAAATATTTTCTTTGTTCTCCTGGCCTGTCTTGTTTTATGTGACACAGAATTGGTTGCTGGAGTTACCACTGTGAAATTGAGAATGTATTTAAAGAAGTAAAATAATACACAGCCTTTTTGGCTTTCATTTGTGTATGGCTTCTTAGTTTAAGGTTTATTTTCCCCCTCTTGTTCTAAACAATTAATATAATCCAGAAGAATTAATCACACTACAAGTAATTTCTGGCTATATAAAATTATTAGAAATTTGATTTAAACTGACCAGTATTATGCTGTTTGGCACTTCTGAAATGATACCTTCATGCCATTACTTGGTATACCATAAGAGCTGCACAGAATGGCTTTTGTTGCATTCTGCTACTATAGAGGAGCTTAATTAAGATTGCAGAGTGAGGAGCACCTGCTGTAGGTCATAGAGAGATGTAGCAATATTTTTATCCTGATTACACAGAAGAGGATAAGGGCTACTTCTTTTAATGTCAACGGTAGGTGAAAATAAGAAATCATTGCATTGTCCACAAAAATAATGTTAAAACCACTCTTTGCAGTTTATATGATGTCTTAAGTATTTCAAATTTCTTCCATAATGATAGTAGATAATAACTAAAAACATTTCCATGCTATCTAGACACTTTGGGAGGAAACTTATTTGTGTACAAAGACTGTGGGAAATGGAAAAGCTGGTAGACTGGGAACAGATTTTTGTCTATTTATCCACACTACTAAAGCAGAATCTAAGGAGTTTTCCTGACAACAGTGAAGAACAGTGGTAATAAGAATAGAAAAAATTACACCAACAGACCAGTTCTAGCTGCCAAACTTTGTTCTCTCCTCCCTCTTTCCACAATATCTGCTATCACAGTGTCCATCTGTTCATCAATTCTTAACATTACCAGTCCTCCCCCTTCAGTCTTGATTGAGGATTAACATAGTAAATGGATGCATTAAGCAAAGAAGAAAAAAAATGCAATAGAAAATTATATCCCAATTGTATTATTTATATCCCAACTGGTTTGGCATAACTAAACTGTCCATTCTCCAACCTGTGCTTCTAGACTTTTTCAGATTTCAAGTGACAGGACTGGAGTATGTCTTCCCTTCCTGCCAAGACAGTAAGGTTGCTTATCTGATTGAATCATATGTGCATAGCTCCATCCTAAAAACATTGATGGTTAATAATACATATTACCCTCCCTAGGCCTTCCTATGGAAAACAGGGCTATATAGAAGGTGCTTTTTTTTTTTTTTTCCCCCCTATATTCTACCTTTTTCTCTTATGCTGGATGAACTAAATTATAGCTAAACCGCAATAAAATAGTTTATCAGCATATGCACAAATAGCCCATTCTAGCTGATGAGGTTACTCCTGTAACAGATAAAGCTTGAGCTGCACCAGATGCACATGGAGTGGAGCTTTAAGAGATTGACAATAAATGTGCTACAGAAATAAAATTAATAGATTTTTATCTGAAAAAAAGATGAAAACATAACATCAAATCCCATTTTGACAGTGGTTTGGCCTTTAGTGGAATGTAAGAATTACTGTTATTGATGCTGTTGCATGTATTACCCCTCCACACATTGATTTTTACTGCAGAACCTTTCACACAAACAAGAAAAACAAATATATGTATATATGGCTAAAAGCTAAACCCTTATTTAAATTTTTATCGGAATGGATAGTAAGAACATGGTTTAGGGACTTTTGAAGGCACTTAAATATTTCAGTTTTAAATTTCCCTTATGGTAGCACTCACGGAGGTTAAAGTTATAATGCTTAATCCTGTTGTCTGAGGTCATTATGCAGAATGCATCTATGTATGTCTTGGAAATACATTTTGTGCTTACATATGCATGCTTGGGTAGTAGGTGATTTTCAAGTTGTATGGTTATATTACATTATTATAGGAAGGTGTCTCTGAGTCCTGTGCAGTGAAATTACAATAATTTGCAAAATGGAGGTATAATGGTATTTCATTATTCCTTTTGGTAAAATACTGAGCTTGGAGGAAGTAGACAATTCTGCAAATGCAGGTAAGATGGGAGAATAGAACATGGAATTATGCAGAGGAAGAAACATATGACCAAAGGAATAAAAGCAATTAAGAAGAAAAGAGGCTGAGAAAGAAGAAAAAGCAATCATTTTTTACTGTATGGGAAAAGAAAAATATCAGAAAAGGGTGCTGCAAGTGTCAATCAGTCAAGTGTGTTGTTCCTCTATTTAGTTTTAAGGCTGTCTCTTTATAACCTCTTTGTTTTCAGCTTTCACAGTTTACCCATACAGCTTGCTATTCACATATTCCTTTAAAAAAAAAATCATAAAAGAAGATGAAAAAAAAAAATTAAAAAAGCTTCAGCCCCACTGAGAAATACATCCAAGAGACAAATAGATGGCTTGGGAATATCAACCTGTAGCAAAAAGTTCCTGAAATGAAAAAAAAACAAACAACAAACACAAAACCAGACCCGAGAAGATAACCATGAAGTCTCTAAGAAAAGTCTGTTTAAATATTGATTAAAACAGTTGAACTCAGGTACTTTCATCTGGATTATATTGTCTTTAAATATTTTAGTTTAAAAAGGAAAACACCCCCAATGGATTACAAATTACCTCACTATTTTGCAAGGGCAGGTCAAACTGTTTGTGTACGGGTTGCATTGGAAAACACTTTTGTGAAAGAGTTCTGCTAATTGCTACATATCCATTATTTAGGAAAGAGAGAAAAAAGAGGTTTATTCCTGCACAGTACAGAGATGGACTATACAGTTCATAAAGTAAATGTAACAGCTGTTCCAGACACTGAAAAAGAGACTGACCTTATATTTATGACAGTGCTAGGCCCAGGAGTAAATCAAATAACACAGTCCTTTAGATATGTGCTTACTTACATGTTAAAGTTCATATTTGATCTATATGGTCACTGAAGCACTCATTCCTTATTCTTTTTTGGCCTTTCTCTCAAATATAAAACAGAAGTATTACAACGAAAGGACAATTTATTTCTGTTATATGAAGACAATTATATTAATGCTTAATTGTGCTTGAGCTCCTTGTATTTTTCATTCACACTTCTACTGGAGGTCAAAAATATTAAGTTATCTGCTCCTCATTTCATACGAACTTACAATAGAAGGGCTGAAGGGAATACTAAGGCTAAAGGATTTTCATGCTGAGCCATTCTACCAAAGGTGTTATCAGGAACCTGATGAATTTACATGTGTTTTGTTTACATTACAGAAGAAAGTGAATTTAATTAGACAGAGAACATTCTGAAAAAATAAAATTCAGTAGGAAGCATTGTTTAAACAAAGATCTAAAAAAGCATCTACAGCTTGAGGAAGAATATTTTTAATTTTGCTTCTCCTTTACTTATAGTTTCTGTTCTGTGTGTGTCAAAAGTGTTCATTTTGCTGTAAAAATAATTTCATAATTTCCTAGACTATGCAGTTAACATGGAAATATTTTATTATAATGACCAGCTGCTCGTAATCTTAAAATAGCATTAATATATTTAGGTGAATTATTGTGGAATTTCATTTGCCCTAATCTGCTATGGTGGCAAGTACAACATAAATAAAAAGAAGATAAATGTGCCATTAAGCTAAAAGTAAAAGTCAGGAGATACAGGTTAAGATTTTTCAAAACTGAAACCTAAATTTCAGCCCAGATTCCTTTAATTACACTCCTAGAAAATGGCTTGGGTGCTCGATGATTCTGTACCTTCACTAAATTCCACTTAACTCAAGGAAAACCACTGTGTGTATAATTAGCTTGCAAAAGTCAAGTTGCTTCTCTAGGTACATGAGTATGGATGTAAAAGCTCACCTTTAGGACCTAACAGAAAATAAGAAATTATTTGTTTTCAGTTATGCTACATGGGATTATTGGGGATTTTGTTGTTGTGGGGTTTTTTTTGTTTGTTTTGTTGTGGGTTTTTTTGTTTGGTTGGTGTTTTTTGTTTGGTTGTGGCTTTTTTTGTGTGGAGTTGCTTTTTTTTTTTTTTTGATCTGCAATTATTTGTTGCTCTGCTTGAAATCTAAGTCCTGCAGGATGAGTTTTTATGTGAAAATTTTATGTCTCTTTTTGTCTTTATAGTTTACAGGGAAAAAAGGTCTCTGGACTCCTTAGTTGTAGTGAGGAACCTCTAAAAAGAACTATTAGAAAACAACTGACCGCCAAAATCCAGAGAGGCAAAAGAAGGCAAAAAATACCATGTAGAAATAAAAACCATATGATTTTAAACCTATGTCATAATTCTAGTGGTAAGAATTACTTCCACTTTCTTAATACTTATCCTTATTCACACTGTGCGAGGCAAGTTACTTAACTTTTCCATACCTAGCTTCTCTTCTTTATATTGTATTTGAAATAACAGTATTTACTCATCTCTTGGGGTATTAAGAGATTTAATTTAATAATGCTTATGAAATACTTCATTAATCATGGAAAGTAATACAGAAGCATGGATTATTATCACTATTAATTAATCAAAAGAATCTCCTGAGACAAGAAAGGAATTACTATGGCCAGGTGATTTGCTTTTTAAGAGTATACTGTGCTGTGACTTCTAAAAGAATTTTGGGGCAGTCTTGGGACAAAACCCATGAAGTATACTGTTAGTAGGTTTGGATTTATAACCTCCTTTAAATTTTCAGGTATTTAAAAGGCTCATTATTTCTTCACTGATGTTGAATTCATGAGTGATTATTATGCAAATCTTCTTGTATTTCTTTGTGGGTAACCTTTGGACTGGTATTTTAGATAAATATTATGTAAGATTATTGGTAAAACACTACTGAATAGTAACAGAGGCAATGACAGCAGTTATTGCACATGTAAAATGCTTTCTGGAGTCTAAATGGTTTTAAATATGATGAGTTGAATAGTTTGACAGTAAATACATTCAGTGATGCCTTCTCTTGTTCTCAAATACATCATTAGTTTGTTTCCAAGATTACCACATTTTTTTAATTAGAAGTGAATATGCTATTATATGACAGGTTACAGGACTATCTAAATAATGTATTCCCTAAATAATACTAAACAAAAACTCTTTTTAAGGCCATTTTATCATCAAAATAATAAAAATAATTGTCACTATCTAGGAAAATATAATACGTGGAGTGATGACAGTATCTTTTGGTGTGTGAACTATCCTTTTTCTCAATAATTGCAAAGCAAGGAGAAATTACTTCTGACCCTGCTGCAGTAAATGATCTTTTTTTGTCGTCGCTAGCTTCATTATAGTCAACCTTTATGTCTGTTCAGTATTCTAGTGCAGCTTATGAGATGCTGTTGCATTCAGAAGAAGTTTCATGAAATATAGAAATATTAGAGAAAAACTATGCAGAGCCTCATATTCTGAGTTTTGCCTGGATCTACTCAACTTAGCTCCCGAAGAGAGGAAGAGAGGGATGCTAAAAACTAGACCATGAAGTTCCAGAATGAGGTTGGAGATGCTTTGAAGATCCACAAATTTCAGACAGCCTCTTTTCCTAAAACCTCAACAGAACCTCAAAGCTATATGCCTTTTAGAGGTACTTAGGAAGAAGTTTACTAACATTTGCATTTCTCAGTTGGTGCTAAACACAGTAAGACAAGTGCCCATATTTAAAAAATATTTTACTTCTTGTGGTACTCAAAATGATAGAAAAGTTCAGATCTTTTTATATATCATGTGCTTTCAAATTTCTATGATTTTTCCTTAATCCTATTTACGAGCTTGTTTTTGTGGTCAGAAAAAATGTCAGAGATTATTCAGTGGGGTTTTTTTGTTTGTTTTGTTTGGGGTTTTTGATACTCCATTGGCACAGTTTCTTCACATCCCTATACAGCTTGAGAAAGTGTGGTTCCACATCTCTTGCTCATCACTGTACACATCATCTGGAAGGCAAAATTTGTATGCTAGAAGGATGCTATTGTTCTCAGAACATTTTATCCCCTTATAAAAATTAAGATTCCTTTTCTTTTCATTCTTATATTATCCTGCACTTTAAAATTAAATATTTATTTATTTATTTATTTATTCTTAGGCTGGTTCATTGATTTTACATCTGAATTTCTTAGTACTTGCCTGGCCATGCAGAATAACCCACACAAAATTAAACCTCTATTGCTGATCCCTTATGTAATATGTACTGTCCATTAAAATTATCATTCCCCCATGCTTAAAAGCAATACATCTTGCACTGGGCATAGTGTGATGAAAATGCCAGAATAAAGCCTCTTTGAAAAGAGAAAATAAACAGAAGGTGGTAAAACAAAGCCACAACAACTTTGCAGATAATAGATATATTCTTTTTCAGTTTATGAAGATATGGGAATGTTAAATTAGCTTACCATACCACCTGTGCACACATACATTTTTCTATAACTTCAGAACTTCCTGTTTTCCTCTCACTTGTTGATATGCATGTTTGTCTCTACCCTATAAATGAAGAGAGGTATAAGCACATTGTGAACAAAGTCACACATCTTGGTTTTATTACTTTCTTCCATATGAAGTTTTTTATTGGAGTTTCATGGAGACTTGTAATATGCTAAAACAGGTTGAGAAATTCTTATATGTGGAAGAATTAACATATTCAGGAGATGTGTCAGTTGACACTTTCCAGAGTTGTTGGGTTTTGACTTAGAATCACAGAATCACAAAATTATCAGTTGGAAGGGACCTCTAGAAACCATCTGGTCCAACTCTTCCACTGAAGTAGGATAACCTAGAGCACATTACTCAGGGCTGCATCCAGGAGGGTTTTGAATATGTCCAGAGATGGACACTCTACACTCTACAACCTTCCTGGGCAACCTATCTGTAGACATAGTTGAAAATTACTCATAGAAAATATATTGAGCTGTTAAAGAAGAGTAAATTATAATTTTTTTAGAAAAATCAGAAGTATTTGCATTTCTTGGGATTATAAATAAAACCAAATATGAATATTTATTTAAAAAAATATTTAGAGGATATTTTGGGTTTATAGAAATGCCTCTTTTTTTTTTTTTTTTTCTTCCCAATTTGTAGTCTTAAAATTGTTTAAACTGTTGTCTTCCAGTTGAAATTACATGTTTAGATGAAGTACATTCTTTAATATTCTTTTTCAGTTTATGAAGATATGGGAATGTTAAATTAGCTTACCATACCACCTGTGCACACATACATTTTTCTATAACTTCAGAACTTCCTGTTTTCCTCTCACTTGTTGATATGCATGTTTGTCTCTACCCTATAAATGAAGAGAGGTATAAGCACATTGTGAACAAAGTCACACATCTTGGTTTTATTACTTTCTTCCATATGAAGTTTTTTATTGGAGTTTCATGGAGACTTGTAATATGCTAAAACAGGTTGAGAAATTCTTATATGTGGAAGAATTAACATATTCAGGAGATGTGTCAGTTGACACTTTCCAGAGTTGTTGGGTTTTGACTTAGAATCACAGAATCACAAAATTATCAGTTGGAAGGGACCTCTAGAAACCATCTGGTCCAACTCTTCCACTGAAGTAGGATAACCTAGAGCACATTACTCAGGGCTGCATCCAGGAGGGTTTTGAATATGTCCAGAGATGGACACTCTACACTCTACAACCTTCCTGGGCAACCTATCTGTAGACATAGTTGAAAATTACTCATAGAAAATATATTGAGCTGTTAAAGAAGAGTAAATTATAATTTTTTTAGAAAAATCAGAAGTATTTGCATTTCTTGGGATTATAAATAAAACCAAATATGAATATTTATTTAAAAAAATATTTAGAGGATATTTTGGGTTTATAGAAATGCCTCTTTTTTTTTTTTTTCTTCCCAATTTGTAGTCTTAAAATTGTTTAAACTGTTGTCTTCCAGTTGAAATTACATGTTTAGATGAAGTACATTCTTTAGGGTGGAAAAAAAATCTTCAACCTTGGGGCTGCAAGCATCTTTCTTTATCTTTTTAAAGAAGACTGAATGTTTGATGCAAATATGATGGAAGACACATAAAGAGAGTGTATTTATACTTTATCTGGCCAAGGTACGTAGACCCTCAGCCATGGAAAGACTGTGACTAGCAGCCATATTTTATCTGTCTTGCCCTCAAGTGATAAAAACAAGAGAGACTATCCTAGCAAATGTGTTCTCTGAAACAACTAATCTTGCTAGAGTAAATGAAAGTTAGTTGAAAATAGAGAAAATATCTATTTTCAAAAGTGGACAAAAGGACAAAGTATATTTTCAGTTCTTTATTTTCCTTGATTTCATGCTAATTAGTTGAAAGAACCAAACAATATAAGTTTTTACAGGCAAAATATCTACTTTGCATTACTTTAAATGTTAAAACCATTTATTGAATGAACTTCTCAAACCCAGTGATTTTTGTTGTATAGAGCTGTCAGAGTGATATTGAAAATAAGTGAATATGGTCAGCATATGAAAAAAAACCCAGGAATTTTAAGTAGCAGTGTAGCAAGATTAAAGGCCAACCTTTTAGATATAATTGCACTTGAAAGACTGCCAATTAAGTTAAGAATTTCAACAACAGTGCTTATTGCACATTTCTAGATCTGAAGATACAAGTAGATGGTGGAGGTGTGGAAACTATATTCTTTAAGACAGTGACCCCAGGGAGTGAAATTTGCAGATACTGCACATTAGAACAAGCTAGTGATGCTCACATCCTTTTGAGGTTTCTTGCCAGAAACGTGTGTGTGGAACACAAAGAGGTGCTTTCACAAGCCTTCATCCTTCCAGGATTATGTGAAGAGTTGAGGTGTGTTGCAGCTCTACTTCGAGGTGCTCCGTAACTGCACTCTTGTCATTTTTCGGTGCCTTCCAAGATGAATGGAGTGACTGAGACATTACAGTGCAGCAGCCTTATTTCAGGCAATGCCCAAGTTTTTTGCTTCTCAGTACCCTTTTGGGGACAATGTCCTCATACACAGAAACAGGCAACCAAAAAAACCTAAGATAAACACTGGTGACTACAGTAAAACTAATGCTTGTTTATAAAGAGGAGACTTGTGTATCAGCTGCTGCTAGGTAGGCATAAACAGCTATGCAGGCATGTCAAAAGATAGTGCTGGATGACATGGTGGATGAACCCCTGCCATTCTCACAAACACAACCCTTGTTACAGTAAATTTGTCTGTAGCACAGACAGTGCTTAATAGTCTACTAGAGATTTCAACACTAGCATTTCAGAATAATTAATCTTGTTGATAATCCACAATTCTTTCCACAGAAATGGCTAGAATTTAATTGATAGCGTGGGGTTTCCATGCTCTGTATTGCATTATGTAATTCATGTCTATTCTCTTGGCCCCTTGGAACAAATATCTCCTAGCAGCATTCTTATTAGGAATGACTAAATATCACTGCTGCTTCATTCCCATATATGCTACCATCAGGTGACCTGCTTAATGCAGTTGTAAATGAGGAAAGCTAGTGGCTATAAAACTGCAGGGCAAATCCTCAAGGACAGTATTACCCCTGACAAACTGGCAAAATACTTAAAAAGCTCAAAAACCTGTAGTTAGAAATCCATAACAATGAAGTTTTCAGCTCTAGTGTTATTCTAAATATATATCTTCCTTTTGTATTGCATGGATTGTATTCTCTTTGTATTTCTCTCTAGTCTTTAAAATGATATTTAGCTAATGTAGCAAGAAGACACAGCTGTTTGGAAAGTCTGGGATACCACAGTCCCCAACTTTTCAAACATATGAAAAAGGATGAGGAGTGATTTGCTGGGTCACCAGGTATTTTTCTTGCAATGTTCCAGACAATCACTTCCTTGATGACCAGATATTTTTTTCCTACTTCTAGCATAAATTTATTCTTAGTTAGTGCTTACTTATTTGTTTTCATGCCAATGAAATGCTTTATCTTCTATGGCTCTTTTTCCTCCTAAGTGGTTACCCAATGATGTACGTAAAAAAGCAGTCATGCCCCCTCATATTCTAAATTTTGCAAAAAAATAAAACAAGGGCACAGACTCTTGAGACCTCATAAGGTTTTCCACTCCTTTGATGAAGAACGTTACACATCTTCATTCTGTCTGTTATGCTTTCTTTTTTTCTATATGTAAATTAATCGTCATCTTAAAAACAATTTGAAGATACGCATACAGACAAACAGCTGTCTGTTTTCATAAGCTTTTCCACACTGATGTATACATACAGACTAAGCCACTGGGATAAAGACTAACATGACAATGAAGATTTTAATGGGTGCCTATCAGTACACACACATATTGTACATGACAAACAACTGCCACAGATCAAGAATTTAAACATTTTCTAAATATCAAGTATGCAGGAGAAGTTATGCACCTTTAGTAGGTAAAATATACAATTAGTTCTGCAGCTCTAATTCTAATTATTTGACATTATCCATATTGCACTCTACCAATTTTTGACCCTGAAGCATTAAGAAAATCAAAAGGAACATGTATAATAGCATATTTTGTTAATATAAAAAGTGCACACAATAATTAAAATATATATTCTTTCAAATTTTCATAGTAGTTTAGGGACAAAATATGTTGGTACCATCTTGATATGCCCCATATTATGTTAAAAAGTATACAAAAAGTTGTATATTATTTTAAAAAAATTATATCTTGTATCAATAATTTAATTATATATTTTTAACCTAACGTGGATTATGTTTAGTTTTTCAAATCAGTGTTCAGAATGAAAGACATCAAGAGACTGTTGTAGAGTTGCTGAAGTGAAAGAACAGTTCAATATAATATTTATCTCTGATTATGAGCGATGCTGCAGTCCCTTACTCATGTTGGAGGTCTTTTGCTGGACCATCTCCAGTAACTTAATATTTCTCTTGTACTAGGGAATTCAGAACTGGACATAGTATTCCAGATATAACACAGTAGTAGTGCAGGTGTGAAGATAAAAATACTATACATGCAAGTGACAATCAATTTTATTACCAAAATTGTATGTAATAATATAATCATTTTTACAAATATTGAATGTGTCACAGTGCAGAAGTTTTCCTGGCTACTAGTTAGGCAGTACTTTTACCTGTAAAAGTAGCACAATACAGACTAGAGTGTTTGACAGACAGTAGTAGATAGCCTATCAATATACACATAGGAAGCTAGGAAGATAAAAATAAGAATTTAGAAAAAGCATTAATTGTTGATAGATAAGATCACACCTCCTAGTCTGGTGAACAAGGCTTTTTCGCCTGTTTTCGTTGTTGAGCTGTCAAATTTTAAACCTTAATATAAGGAGAAGCTTCTGCAGCTATTCATCTTCTGCAGGTGGGTGGGATGACATATTAATGATCAAGTCAGCTGGTGAGATTCAGGCTAGGAGACAGCAGCATTGCACAGCATAAGCACAGAAGCAAGTGAGAACATAAGTAATGGATATACAAAACTGAGAAAGGGATGTTTGTAAATCTGGATCACTGATTTAATAGACGAAATTGCAGTACAATTATGTCAATTAAGAAAAATTGAATTTGAATAACTAACAATAATATTATTCCAATTGGAGTAATTAATTTTTTTAACTCATTATATATTTTTTTCTGATAGATATGTTTGAATGTTTTCCTTGTAAAAAAAAAATATATATATATATAATTAACAACTTACAATTTTAAATAAGAATTTTAAGACGCAGTGGTGTTCTGATTTTCAGTGCAATCTGTTTTGTTAATTTAAAATATTCCCTTATGAAAATTGTATTTAAAGACTTCCTGATTAATTAATAGAAAACTTGTCTTCCCTCCTCAAATCCTGCTTTTAAAACTTCTTTCTCCTTGGTGTTTGCAGAAGGAGGAAAATGTAAGGTTAGCAGGTTAAGTTCAGTAGCGGCTGTCAGTTCTGCATTCTTCAGGCCCCTCTATTAAAGCTAAGAACCAGGAACCCCTGTATCTATAGAGTCAATGGATCCTGAGCCAGCCCTTTTCATAGCTCTGTCTGTAATGCTACTTTCTTGTCTAATTCTTCGAAGCAATCTGTAACAGAAGCTCTTCCCCAGAAGAATGACATGTTTATTTGCAAAATATAAAGTGGGGTGTAATTAAGAACTACAGTTTAACCCTCTCACTTTCCTCACTGATGTAGGATGTGCTGGTCTGCCATTAAAACCCTGATTCATGTAACTGCCAATGCTCTCTTGTTTAGGACTGATTAAATAAATGGCTCTTATTTTGTTCCAATATTTCATTAGAGTTTACTTGTTTAATCTTCTTGGTATACAATCAATAACTATTATAAATCTATCTTATCTATGAGTCACTGATAAACATTTCTTCAGAGAAAAATCAGGCATTCTTATGTTCAAATTTGCATTGTATCTCTAAATACAAATAAAAGTAAAGCAGATGTCAAATCTGCATATCTCAGTTCCAGTTATTTTGTTATGTCTTTTGGTGAAGGAAAAAAAAAAAAAAAGTCAGCAAGTATTTTCATCTTGCTACATTTAATGATCAAATATTTTAGTCATTTTCTGTCAACATATTTCAAAGTAGGCTTGTTAAACTGTATTTAGATAACTAAAAGTAATGTACATGATTAAAAGTCTATTTTGAAGGAAATATGTTAATGTTGTTTTAATGAAAATATCTCTCAAAATAATGAAGAATATTGTGTTAGTAAGGTAAGTCCTATTTCAAGATGGATGGTTCAAATGACCATACATATGTCAAAATGTATACCTGGAGGAGAAGTCCTGCCAGCTGAGCAAATGGGCTCCACAATACTTCAACCTGGTATCTTCTTACAAATTCTCTGTCAGAATCACCAGAGATTCAAGACTTTTTTTGTGCCTCGAGGCCCTCAGGGCAGCAATGAGCCTTTGTGGTACAGGCTGGCCTCCCGCAGGGCCTGCTCTGTGGCCCACAGGCCCAGGACACATGTTCAGCCCAGTCAGGGCCTTCAGTCCCTGCCTGCCCCTGGTTCTGTCCTTGGGCAGTTTGATTTCCTGCAGAGATCTTGGACATGGCTTATTCCTGTCTCCTTCCCAGTGTTTGCCAGCCCTGCTACCACCACCCTGGTGCCCTGCCTGCCTGCCTCTGGCCGAGGGACCCTGCCTGAAGGTGAGTGACAGTCCAGCTGCCTTATGGCAAGAAAAAACCCATCCTCTAAGCGCTGCTAGTTTTCCTTGTAGAAATGAATTTTTAAATAATTCCTACTAAGAGCAGGTGCATGCTTGTGCAGCCAATAGCAAAAGGAACCAACTAGTTCCCAACCTGCATACTTGAGAAATTAACCCCATGTTATTGCTAATAAATACATTTGTGAATCTCATAATTAGACTTCCCTGCTTTTATGGATTTGATTGCACAGTTACTACAAATGCCAGGAGTCCACAGAGAGCAAGGTGCAGAAGGCAGCCCGTGAAGTATTGCAAAACCCTCATAAGCATTTAAATTTTAATTAGACTGTTTGATCAAGAGAAATGTGCAGCAGCAAAATGTAATGGCTAGCCCAATGACCTGTGGGATGATGCTATGAAGGTATTTAGGCCAGATTACCAGAGTGTGTTTTCCTCCAGTTTGAGTGAAAAAGAAGGCTCCAGGCAGCACCCAGGCATGCTCCTCTCTCTGCCCTTAAGACCCATGTTATCCCTTGCAGTGCTTCCTATTGTGTCTGGGAGTTATTTTCAGTGTCCTGGTGAAACAAAATCATTTACCAAAAATCCAAAACAACAACCTCAAACAAACAAATAAAATGAAGTCTCAATGAGCAAGCAAGGGAGAACTGAGGACATTTTATGAGGAAGAATTGAATTGTTTTAGAAAGAAATGGACCCTATGGGGGCATCCTTCTGACAGGAAGTGTCTTGGAATCTGTCATGCTTGTATAGGGCCAACATTCAC
>NW_009952973.1:11369833-11391904 GCF_000747805.2 Chaetura pelagica | reverse complement strand
TCCTATGATAGGTCTCATGTGGCAAACAGATGTGATTGCTAAGCAAAAATTGAAGTATTTACCAAATTTAAAAAATGGAGGTCCTTACAGACTTTTGACGTGTTTGGGGAGTGGTGCTTGTTCTGAACTTCAAATGCATTTTTAAACAATTACAGCTTTCTGGATTTGAGCTTCATGAATGATTTAATCTAAACATGTAGACCTAAAGCTTGCATTTTCCATGGATTGAAGTTCAGATCTTGAGGCAACTGCTGATTTCTCCTAGGATATTTAATATTTTTACTAATGGTTTTATTTCAGTGACAGGATGCTCAGGACATCTAGGAGCTTCCCATGTATCCACAAAATGTTCCTTGTGTGCCTTTAGGCACGTCATTAGTTTCCCTCTGCATCATTCTTGCATCTCTAGAATGTAAAGGTTTTGTATCTCTGATATCTGAAGGATGTTCATTTTTCAGATATAAGTGACTGAAAGGAATCAAAGTAACCAGGAAGTTAGCAACCAGAATCAAGAAATCTTTGCAAGAAATTGGTATTAAAGTAAATTCTGAGAATTGATCATTTTGAATGTGAAACAAATTTCTAGATAATGGAGTACTCACCAATAATAGCAAAGGGGATGCTGGCTGTGGTTTAAAAATAAGTTTATATTGTAAACTCCATTGGTTTGGTCCAACTGAAACTCTTCTCCAGTGCATGTATAAAGTGCCCACCTATTTTTCACACAGGAATCAATGAAATTGCAAAAAACTTGCCACATTCTGCCCTCATATACAAGTACTGCCAAGAGTCTAATCTGCACAGATAGAAGCAAATTTTAGCTAGAATCAGGAAATGTCCTGCACATCCTGGTTAATTGGAATGATCTGTGACTTTAGGCCTTTAAAATAAGGATTCGTATTATAAAATAAAATTAAACTGGGACTTTCATTAAATATATGATAGCTATTGATTCATACTGCCTTCCATTCCAAGCCAATGATGTGTCCTTTTTCATTAAGAAAAAGGCATAAAGTATGCCTTAAATAAATGTCTTAATCATCTGCCTTAAATTTTAATCTTGCTCAAGATGATCTAAATCATTAATCAAAATTAAAGTTGTACCATACAGTTTATACTTTAAAACAGATACATTCTTTACCATTAAGAAAGACAAATACTGTCTTATCACTCTTTTTTTTTTTTTTTAAATGCTCTGCTATTTTATTGTCATTAATGAGAAAAGCATTAAAGAGGTAAAAAACAAATCTATAAAAAAGCAGTGATTTAACTCAACACAAATGATGAAATTAATGAGATTATACCTAATTTGAAGTTTCTAAATGATATTTCAAGAGGCTGTTCAGCCATATGGAATATTAGTTCTTACATTCATGCAATTCTTACGTTGAATAATTTGAAAACCAAAGTGAATTGCTCAAGAAGCTTATTTACCAAAAAGCTAAGCATTTCTAAAATATATCACTTACCTCAAATGACCTGAGCAGAGCAATTAAAGAAGAGCTGTGGTGGAGAAGGCAGAGTGTGCTGGTTGTTGGTGAGGACGAAGGAAGAAAGTGCCTAAGCAGAAGTTTCCCTGCAACCCATGGTGAGATGGCAGCTGTCCCCCTGCACTTGTGCCCTTAAGGCTCCAGGACGGGTGAACTTGGCCAATGAACTTGGATTTTGTGGCCAGTGGATTTGCTGCCAGTGAACCGATTATGCAGTTTTGGAAGACCTAAGCACCAGGGGAGGTGGCTGTTCCCAAAGCAGCCTGTGACTCTGTGGGAAGCCCAGGCTGGAGCAGCTTGCTCTGGACCTTGTGGGAAGGACTCATGAAGGAAACATTTATGGAAGACTCTCTCCCATGAGAGGGACCCCGTAGGGAAGCAGGGAAGGACTGTAAGGAATCCTTCTTCCTGAGGAGGATGGTGTGGCAGGGACCACCAGCCTGGGAACCGACTCTAAGCCCTGTCCCCCTATGCCGCTGGGGGGGAAGGAGGTAGAGAAACGGGGAACAAAGTACTTTGGGCCTGGGGAAGAAGGGAGGGATGGGGGTAACATATGCAAGCACTGCTCTTTGTGTTGTCTGTGTAGTGTGTGTGTTTGATTAGTATTAAATTAAATTATTTTTTTTCCCCAAGTTGAGTATTTTGCCCGGGACCTTAATGGGTGAAGAACCCTCCTTGTCCTTTGTCTCAACCCATGAGCTTTGTCCTCCTCATCCCAGTGTGTATGTGTGTGTGTGTGTGGGGGGGGTGGGGATTGAGTTTTTGTTTCAAAAATATCAGAAATATCAAGGGGCAGTAGACAAAGCACAGACATTATTGAAGTTTCACAGATCAGGCTTCCTCCTGCATTTGAAGTCTATACCAACATTTATGATTGAAATGAAGAGGAAGACAATGTTCTTGGAGATAAATTTAAATTAGGGCATTATATTAACACATTTATTTTTGCTCTGAATGACCAATATTTTTATACTGGAGGCATAATTTACCAACTAGACTGAACAAATTAAAGCAATATCCTGAATACTATCGTTCTTGCAGTTACACATCAGTATCAAAGCAGGGCATATGAAGACATAAAAGCAAAAGGTAATGACATTATCCTTGAGTCTTCATGACTTTCCTTAAGGTGAAAGTATTAAACAAGAACTACTGAAGTGTTGTTGGCACTGTTTTATGCATCCCATCTGTTAGTCATAATATTACATCAGGTAATTAATGCATGTTACCTTGTGTGTAAAACAACATGTTCTCTGTTGATTGCAGAATCAACACTAAAATTGTTCTTACTGAAGCAATTTGAATTTTTTTGGTGTCAGAAAATTAGTGATTTTTCCCATTTAAGTGATATTTTCATTAAAATCTTCAACTTAAAAAAAATATACTTTTTTTTCTGGAACTCGTGCACAAAGTATTATTAAAAAAAAAAACAACTTTTTGCTTTCTAAAACTGTTTGCCTTAAAAGTTTAAAGACTTTGGTAACACTGCTTTGCCTTTATTTGTCTGTGCAGTGCATTTCATCCAGCTGATGGTGTGTTTCCACTGTCATGTCATAGTGTAAATTTTCAAAAATTGTATTATGACATGACAGTAGCAATGGTGCACAACTAATTAAATCTAATAAAGTCTGTTATTTTTCTTTTTTCTTTTTTTTTCAAGCATGAAGGGAAGCTGCTACTTAGTACTGAAAAAAAATCTTATAGACTAAAATGCTTATTCCTTGTGTTTGCAATGAAATAGCCGAATCAGTTCTAAATTGCCCTAATTTTCTTGCAATATGTTTGAGGTGAATAACACTTGTCCTTTGTAGTAATTAAGAAAAGTTTACCTGGTTCCTGAGGCAGGAAGGTTGTTTACATCACTGATGTAAAATTGTAGTTGTATCAGATGTCTTACTTAGATGAATTGTAATTTTATTTTGCAGAAAGGACCAGAAGAAAAAAAGAAAAGCAGATTCAAAGATCATGCTCTTTCCACTAAATCTTGCCTTCCTGAGTAGCTGTTGACTCCTGAGGTACTTCAGTTTTTTTAAACTACCAGTTTGCTAGACGATAAAAACCCCTACGCAACTGTAGCCAGAACTTTTTAGCAAGCCACTTAATTCACCCTTCTTCTTGTAGTGAGCTAGGATATGATAGTCTTTGATTCATCCATTGTTTATACGAAACTTTAGTTTATGTGTGTATATATATGTATATGAGTTCTATATTTAACCTTAAAGCCTGGAACTATAAAATATTCCAGCTTTTCATTTCCACAGGTGTGCATGGAGAATATAGTTTAATTACTTGTCATTTGGCTCATTATTGCTTTCCTTTTTATGGACTCTACTTTTTATAAGGATTTAATATCAAATGAGAATTTTGCTATTTGATAGAACTGAATCTGACCTTTCTCCTTCTGTTTTGAAAGCTCTTAATATTTCTGGCTATTGCAAATATATCTTGTTAGTATAATTTGTATACAAAAATGTAAGCATATATAACCCATGAGTATAGAATTATTCTGTTCTGGTATAATCCCAGCGAGTGACTAAGCCCCACAAAGCTGCTCACTTACTATCTGCCAGTGGGATGGAAGAGAAAATCAGAAGGGTAAAAGGGCAAAAAGTTGTGGGGTGAGATAAGGACAGCTTAATAGATAAAGCATGAGCCATGTGCACGAGCAAAGCAAAATAAGGAATGTGTTCTCTATTTCCCAGGCAGATGTTGAGCAGTCTCTAGAAAAGCAGGATTCCATCATAGGTAACGGTTACTTGCAAAGACAAATACCATAACCCTGAACATCCCCTTGCCCTTTCTCCTTTCCCCTGCCAACATTTTATCGCTGAGCATGATATCATATGGTATGAAATATCCCTTTTTTCAGCTGGAGTCAGTTGTCCCATCTGTCCCCCCTTCCAACTTCTTGTGCAACCCCAGCCTACTCACTGGTGGGGTGTTGTGAGAAGCAGACAAGACCTTGACTCTGTGTAAGCACTGCTCAGCAAGAATGAAAACGGTGCTGTCAACCCTGTTTTCAGCACAAATCCAAAATGTAGCCCAATACAAGCTACTATGAAGGAAATTAACTCTATCCCAGTGAAAACCACTAAATCTTGAGAAAACCATTAGGTTTTTCTGTGTCTATTGTAAGAAATATCATTATGTACAAATTAGTAGACATATTTTCACAGAGACATACTATGGTGATCTACAAAAAAGTTTTTATACTTGTATATCATAATGGCTATGGTTACGTGAGGCTTTTGAAAGACAAATGTGTGCTAGTGATGGAGATCTTCAGTCACTTAATTAAAACAAGGATTTTATGTCACTCTGTGTCACAGGTATTGAGTGAAATAGGGCCCAGATTTCTATCATCTTCATATGATGAACATGTTTATCAATTTGCAGTTTGTGAGAACATATCTATACTGCTGCAATGTTCAGCCATTTGTGTAATACTGCCTTAAAGTTTCAGTCTGTCTTTGCCAGTGATTCTGTCTTCTAAATTAACTTCCTTCACCACTTCTGCAATACTTTATGTGTAATTTAGGACTATTAGCTGAAAAGAATGGGGAAAAAGAAGATAATCACACTTGGAATTGGCTAGCCATATTTGAGTGAATGTATAGGAAGCATTTTTATACTGTAAATTTGCAGATGAGCAAATCTGCTAATTTAGAATTAGAACCCCAAAAATATTTTTTACTTTTAGACTGTTAAACTGGTAAAAAATTAGATTGCTTTAGTAATGTCTGAATATATTTTAAAAATAGTTTTTGTTTGCTTTACTAGAAAGATCTGTTGTTAATGATACTTGAATTTTGTTTCTGATTACTTTTCTATTGCTTATATATTCAGTGCAATGCCTGTCCAGAAACTTCTTACTTAAATACCTCTCATCCTAGTCATACTGATTTATTTTGTGTTGAGATTCTGGTGTTTACTTGAATAGGTTTTGTAATTTACAACAGAATCCTTTTTGTAAATTTTCACAGAAGTAAATTCTTTCAACAACAACTATTAAGTGTGGGTAACTTGCTTAGGCTGAAACCCTGTGTATTCACATTCACCGTCTCCAATTGTGTAGAATGCCTGAGAGAGTACATTGGAAGAGTTTGCTTTAAAGTCAGTGCCCTCTGTTAGCCATGTAGGTTCATGGTTTCTGCTGGCTGCTTGTTGTGAGCTGGCTTTAATTCCAACCATCACAGCCATATTGTTAATAAATGTTTCTGCTTTTTGAAGAAGTAAAAGTCTTCTATTAAAAAGCTGTGATTCCTCAAGGAGAAAGGAAAACATCTTTAAAGAATAATTTAATTCAGGAAATAGTGACATCATTATTATCTTTCACTAGAACCCTCAGAACAAGTACAAATTTATGTAATTAGAGATAAAAATTGAAGAAAACTTTAGCCTAGTTATTACTTCTTAAATGAATTAACTGTTTTATGTAGGAGTCTTCTGTATAGTTCTTTGGTCCCTATGCAGCACCAAAGAGAAGAGTCATAGAATTGCGGTATTAATTAGTTATTAGTTATTAGTTAGAAGGGACCTCTGGAGATCTAGTCCAGCTCCTGCTAATGCAGGATTGCCTAGAACACATTACTCAGGGCTGCATCCAGGTGGGTCTTGAATATCTCCAGAGAAGATATTCAGAGACTCCATGCATCAGAGGAAGCTAGATCTTTGAGTATATTGACCCAAGTGATTAGGAGCATTTAGGATCTGTAATTGTCCTGGTTTGAGCCAGGATGAAGCCAATTTTTCTTTTTACTGATTTTTTTTCCTTCAGTAAGCTTTCTTGTAACTAGCAACAGTGTGTCCTGCTAGGCTGATAAGACAGTGGAATGTTTTTCTAACTACTGAGGGTTCAAGGCCGCACCTGCACTCTGCCGGCTCAGACACTATGGGGAGATCTGTGACCCCCCCGTAGGAGGCTGAGTTAGATGGACAGCAAAATTGGCCAAAGATATTCCATTCCATATATCTACGTAAGCTCAAAGGAAGGTCAGAGATCACAGAAGACGACTTCCTTCCTTCTTCTTCTTCCCTTTTCTCTTCCGTCCATGGCCGGCGTCCAGGGAGGACTCTGTTCATCCATCACTGTCGACCCTTAGACTCGAGATCTCCTGACCCCCATAACTCTTTGCTTTCTCCAGCAGCAGCTCCGGGATTCCTCGGGACTCTTCCCAGTTCAGGGAAGTGCTGTGGGAGTTGCTGGGGTGGGGGGAGGCGAGAGGCTTTTGCCCATACCTGAATATATCTGTATATAATTGTATATATTTTCTTGTATGATTCATTAGTGTTTTAATTAAAGCTGTGTAGTTTAGTTTTCAATCCAGCCAAGTCTCTCTCTTTTTCTCTCTCTCCTTCCCTACCTGGGTGGAGGGGGGAGGGGATCGAGAGCATTGTTGTCGGACCTGAGTCAAACGGTGACAGTAATTTATCAAAATTTTCCAGTAGGTGCCTAAATAAGAATATGTAACCATTTGTTTTATATTTTGTTACTGTTTTTGTTATTTGGTTTATGTTATTGTTTTTATGGGGTTTTTTGCTATTCTATTTGAAATTGTCTTGGATGCAAAACCTGAGAAGTAATTCTGCTACTGAGTTTATCTGTGAATTGTTGCATGCTATCAGCTACCACGGGCACCTGTAAGAGGCAAGAACATCCAGCAGGAGGTCTTCCACACTCTGCAAGATCAGATGATAGAAAGGGAGATACAGAAATATTATCATTAATAATCCTGATGAAGATTTAATAGCTTGTAAACTTAGAACAGCAGAAATTTAATCAATCTTACCAAAGAACAATTGCAATGTCACTGCTGCCTTTTTAACCCTAAGTCCATTATTTAAAGAGCTCACCTGGGACTTGCAAAATGCAGGTTTAAAATCCTCTACTTCCTGATTTATAGAAAGGATCTGGAACCAAATCTATAGATAGCTTTGATATTAAATTCACTGCCTAAGTCTCAAACCTTAATATGTTTTAGTTACATTATATGGTAGTTCTTAATTTTTTCTACATTGTTATGGTGTGCAACAGTATTATAGGATTAGAATTACAAAGTGACACAGACTCTCTGGAGGTCATAAATTCCAACTCCCTATTCTTAAGCCAGGCCACCTAGAGCGGGTTACCCAGGATTATGTGCAGATGGCTTTTGAAGCTCCACAACTTTTCTGGACAACCTATTACTGGTGCTACGTCACCCTCAAAATAAGAAAGTGTTTCCTGATATTCTGAAGAAACTTCCCTTTGTGTCTATAGACTCTCTCTCTGTCAGTATTCACCACTAACTAGGGTGTGGCTTCATCTTTTTTGCACTCTCCATTAAGGTGTTTGTACACATTGATAAGATTCTGCTCAGCCTTCTCTTCACTAGACTGAACAGTCCCAGCTCTCTTCAGCCTCTCCAAATCTGAGAGGTGCTCCAATCCCTTAATAATTTTACTGGCCTTTCACTAAACTCTGTCTACTAGCTTGATGTCACACGTGGCATCACCAATGCTAAGCAGAGGGGAAGGCTCACCTTCCTCATTCTGCTGACAATATTCTTCCTAATGCAGCCCAGGATACCATTCACCCTCTCTTCCCCAGGAGCACATTACTGACTAATATTCAGCTTTGTCTCCATCAGGAATCCCAGGTTCTTTTCTGCTTAGCTGTTTTATGAGTTTTTATCCCCAGTATGCACTGTTGCATGGAATTGTTCCTCCTAAGATGCAGAACTTCACATTTTTTGTTCTTGAATTTTTTCCAGTCTCTCGATGGCAGTGTAACCTTCTGGTGTATCAGCCACTCTTCCCAGTTTTGTGTCCTCCAGACTTGCTGAGAATACATTCTACCCCATCACTAATGAAGAGGTTGAACAGGGTTAAATATACTATTGATCCCTGGGCTACACTACTCCTTACTGAGCTCCAACTAGACTTGGTGGTACTGGGGGCCAATTGTTTTGTCAGTTTTTAATCCACCTCATTGTCTACTCATCCAGACCCTACTTTTTCAGCTTCTCCATGGGAGTGTGTGGAAGACAGCCTTGTTGAAGTCAAGGTAGACAATGAACACATTGTCTATCAATTGATTTGAACTGTGAAAATTCAACAAATTGGATCTGTACAAATGAAAAACTTCCATGGGATCAAAATCAAGTTCCATCTATTGAGAATGGCCTTTTAAATTTCTTGCAGTTTAAAAATGAGAAAAAAAATGTAAAGGTTTTTATTCAATGTATAACACTACACCTCTTCATTAATGTCGCCCTTTTTTGGCTGCTGCAAATATCTTTGTATTTTCAGTATATATTCATTCCTGACGTGAGAACGCTAGCTTCCATGTTTGATACAATCTTTATTTCAATAGTAGAAAGAAGTGGCTTTTAAATTAAATAATATGTCACTTCTTAATAAAATCAGATTAGAGGAAATAAAATAAAATCCACTGTTATGGAGAGACTTTTTACAAGAGCATGTAGCAATAGGACAAGGGGTAAGGGGCTTAAACTGTAGGAGGGGAGATTCAGTTTAGATATTAGGAAGAAACTCTCTACTATGAGGGTAGTGAGACACTGAAACAGGTTGCCCAGGGAAGTTGTGCCTGCCCATTCCCTGGAAGTGTTCAAGGCCAGGTTGGATGGCCAAGTTTGAGCAACTAGGTCTAGTGGGAGGTGTCCCTACCCATGCAGGGGAATTTGAACTCGATAATCTTCAAGGTCCCTTTCAACCCTAACCACTTTAGCATTCTCTGAAAGTAGTAAAGTATTAAAAAGGAAGCTATCACAAACTAATATACTTTGTTTTAGAAGAAAATCTTCAGGGTTATCAGACAACTTTTTCAACTTACTAGCTCTTCAGTTCTGAGTCTACAAGCACAGGAAGCACAACAGCAGGAAATTTTGTTTCATGATATACTTTTAATTTTGATTTAGTATAAACGTCAGTATGCACTAAGGAACACACATCCAAGGGTTCCTAAACTTCAAAGTTCACAAGTCTAAGTCTAATTTGCACTTTAGAGGAGGCACACGAAGGACTTCAGTCAATATGGTGGTGTTCATTTTGTTACTGTGTTCAGTATTTGATAGCCTTTTCTAGTAATTCAGTCACATATCTAATTTGCATTAAGCTTCTTTTAAATGTCAGAATTGAGATATGGCAATAAGTATTCACTTTGATTAACATGTTAAAGAATTTTCTTGACCTTAAATGAAGACATTGCTTCAAAAAGTAATCAGACCTTTAAACTGGGTGGAGATTGAGGTAGGAAAATGATATAAAGACATCAGAGCAAGATATGCACAGGCTCTGGGCCAAAATACTTTGCTATTTCCCAACATACTCTTGTGCAGAACTGGTGTTCACAGTTCTCATTCAAATCAAATAGAATCAGTATTTAGTACCCTTTTTATTTATCTTTTGGAGAATTCAAAGTATATCTTTATATATCTTTACAACATGATGTTGTATCTCAGTTTTGAGTTCAAATAATATTAATCATTTTTTTTACTAGTGTGACAGTGGGAGTTTCACAAGTTCAAATTTTTTTTTTGCACATTACTGTATTAAGGTGGCTGTAATGGACAGATTACTGCAAAGAAAACCTTTCCAGCATTTGTCATTTGCTTCATAAAGCATATGCATTCCACATACAATTAAAGGCTGGACATGATGAGCCAAACTTGATGCTAAATATCAGATGCAGGATTTTATGGGGCTCTCAGCAATCTGTTCTAGTTGGAAATGCCCCTGCTTATTTTAGGGGGTTTGGACTAGGTGACCTTTATAGTGCCCTTCCAAGCCAATACATTCTATGATTCTGTGACTCTACATTGCCTTGAAATATGGTTTCAAAAAGGAATAAGACAGGTTAACCATATTCTAACTATCTTAATGAGACCTTACTCTGATAAATAATATCAGATTAAAAAGCAAATCTAAATCTAAAGTGGAATGTAAGCATCTGACTCTAAGGTGTAATTTAGTGCTGTTTTTCAATTTTAGAATTCTAATATCCTCTTTTAGCAAGAATAATTTCAGTCCTGAGACTACATTACTCAGCTGAATTCCTCTGTTCCTGAAAGGAAGTTCATAGCTGCCTAGCTTCATCAGTGAATTCTTGGCAGCAGGTCAGGAGAGGGAAAAATATCACACAATGCATGTTGTATATATGAGGCAAATAGTCCTCTTTCAAGTGTTTTCCTAATATCTAGGCAAGACAGCTTCATACACAACAGAAAGATGCTGATAAATCCTGTCTGACCAGATAACTTGACTCATGAATTGCACACAGACTACGCTCTTAACAGATTCTGGATTCTTAAGCCATGTCCAGATGCTCAAGGTTTACATTTTTTAAAGCTCACCTTGTGATACTTAGCTCCCTTTTAGGAGTGCATCAAAACATTTGTATACTTTGATGACTTCCTTTATCCTAAATCTACACAACTCTAGTTTTGTTCCTCTAAGAACCAGTAACACCACAGCATATACAAAATTACGCTTCTGAATCTATCACATTTTTGAGGAAAAAAACCCATATGTGACCTACCTTGAGTAATTTTGGTATAGTTGACTCATTATTGTAAATTTACTATGTGAACAACAGCTGTGGCTATTAGCATAGGTTCAAAAGCAGTAAAATATCTATACAAATTATATTAGAAGTCAAAGTAGTTTAACTGAGGAGGAATGATGACAACTGATAAGTCAAACTCCTATTCAATCCATTAAGTTTTTTTATAGTAGATTTAAAGCATTGCATAAAAAAGTCTTGGGGCGTTATACTCTTCACTAATCTGATTAGATGACAGAATCTTAGTAGCTAGCCAATACCTAGCTACTGTCTGTAGCTGTTCAAGTTTAACTATTTCCTGCAGGCTTTAATAAGCTTGGTAACATCAGTATTAAAATATGTATCTTTGTCTTCATTGCATTCCAATGAATTGGATAATGTTCTTAATTATATGGTATGCTATAACAAATTAAAAGTGACATCAGCTAGAACATGCAAAATTTCACGTGTTCTAGGAAAATGAGGAAAGAGACAATAAAGTATTTTCCAGAATTATTGGTTTAATTAATGATGAATAATTTGTTTGTTTGTTTGGTAGATTTGTGCTTTAACGATCAGTACTTATTGCAAAAGGCTTGTTGTAAGACCATAAATATATTGCTGTCTGAAAATCTAATTTCCCTGAAATAAATAAAGGAAGCCGAAAAATTACTAATTAATATTCAAGAATCAGACTGTGCATGGTGCTCGGCACTTATTACAGACAACAGGAGTTAGAATACTCTGCAGTTTAAAGTCTAAGGTTCCAACAGAACTGTCAATAGTTTCATAATCAAAGCAATGGGTAGCATGTAATGAAAGCAGTAACTTTGCAAAGTAGTCACAAGTTATAGTATAAAGAATAGAGAGTCCTCTAAAGTTCATTTAGAGGCTGGATGGCACTTAGTGCCATGGTCTAGCTGATATCGTGGTGTTGGATCATAGGCTGGACTTGATGATCTTAAAGGTCTTTTCCACCCTTTGGTGATTCTGTGATTCATTTGCACTCATGCTTGATCTAACATGGCTAACCTAACTAAACTTCCAATATGTAACGGATATGTTCAGGACCATGAACAGTAAATTTAAAATTCTCTAATCTTTACATTTTTCCAGATTATTTTATTCCAATTTAAGATTTTAAAGTGCTTTACCTCTTCTTAAATAATTTGTTGAAGGAATGTTTGCAACTCTTAGTAGAGATGTATTCATATTGTGCTGTGAGTCACATAGAGTTAGAAACCAAGAACAAGTCATCCTAGCCATAGCCTATTTCTGCACATGGTGTCCAAGATACCATTTATAATCACTTCCTCAAATAATGTCTTTTGTTTACAGAGCTATCCATATTTATTGGAGACTATTACATTATTCTTGGCTTATGTTTCTCAATGACTTTAAAAAAGTTTCATTTCATGACAACTGTAACTCAATTCAGTTACTGCAGTGTAAACTCCTGTTACTGTATCTTTTGTAAAGAACTAGTCCAAGACTGCACTGAGTAGACACGTGGTGTGCAGATGTGAACTGGAAAGGGGCAACATTTTAGTTAAGTCTACTGGGATTCAGCCATGCAACTCCTGTTAACATTAATGAGAATCAAGCAGCTAAATCTCAGTGCATTGTGCTCAAAATGCTCCCTGACGTGTTTGGAGGAATACCATTTTCATATCAAGTACGTGCAAATGTGCTGGTGCTGCTACATAAAACCTAACATCCTAGAAAAGGATTCCCAGATCTTTCATGCTCTATAGCAAAGATGATATCTGGGAACGGCCGATTGAGTAAGTCCACATGATGCTGTACAGGATTTTTACTGTGTAGCCTCAGAAAGGTATTATGTTTTTGATTAACAATCAAATTGTCAGCTAAAAATTAGTTTGATTCAGGTTCTGATTTATTTATTTGTTTGTTTGTTTGTTTTTCCTCCTGGCTCTCTTTATATACTTGAAAGAGAAAGCCATGGGTCTCTATGGATTTTGGCCAAGTTGCTAGTTGTTCAGATGCTCCATTATAAAAGTTTAGCTGGTTCTGTTGAAGATAGCTTGGAGTATTCAGAGTATTCTTTCCATACTGCATAGCCAGTTCCTTACCCTTTATTTGATTGGCCAATATAATTATTATGAAGTTTAATATTGAAAAATAAAAGTAATTCAGAATAAATAATTTGATGAATTCCACCTTTCTCTCTTTGAGAGTGATTCATTTTTCAAATTTATTCATTATTCAAAATGATTTAGTCATTCCTTTAGCAAATAATTCTTGGTGTGTCTTTTTAATTGTGAACTATGAATATTACAATCAGTTTGTGCTCTAACTTCTGTGCAGTAACACATGTATTTGACTAACTTAGGCAATTCAGTTTGAATTTCCAACTGTGTTTGATTATAATAGATGTTAGCAATGTATGCCAGGCAATCAAAATCCAGATATCACATGACCAATGGTAACTAACCAACACAGCATGAAGGCCAACTACAAATGTATTAATCAGATATTCAGTTTAAAATTTACTTTCAGCAAATACTCAAGCAATCAAGCCAGAAGTATAGCAAATGAACTCTGAAGAATTGAATGCTTTCAAAATGTGATCATAAAAAAATTAAACTGAATTTAAAGAAAAAATAGCCAAGGATACTTCCTTTAACCATTTTTGGGATTTGAGTTGCTGACTACCTTGCTAATTAATTGTTTTTTTCCTACAGAAATAAGGAATTTAGTGAAGTATTAGAAATTAAGGAAGAAATGAGTAAGCATCAACAAGGGTATCACTGTTCCTGAGATAACTAGAGCAACATTCATTTATCTGTAAATACCCAATTTTTGCCCTTAAAAAAACTTAAATAATTCAAAGGATAAATTGAGATGACTTATACAACCTCTGTATTCAGATCCTTATTTTTTAATGTGACCTTGTTCCATAAAAATGATTGAATGGTGTGCTTCTGGTAGTTAAAATATACTGATATACAGAATTGTAGGGAACTAAGCTATTTGTAGCTATTCTGCCTATTATATTAAAGCAAATCCCCAATTGTTTTCAGAGGTACTGTGTATTTTTTTCTGCAACTTTAATATCCATCAGATTTGTGTGTCAGATACAGAATACCTAGTCATATTATACTCAAAAATATACAAATCTAGCAAGTTGATTAATATTGCAATATTAATGAAGCATATCATTGATTTTACTGGCATTGCATCAGTGATCTATGAGGTAACAGACCCTCTTATCTGGGTATAGCTCCAACAGAGCAAAGTTGCTCAGCAAATACGGAGCTCAAATAAAGATAGCTTTTGAAGTGTTTATTTCAATGCCATTTTTTGACTTAACTATCTTTCTTTTTTTTAATGTACTATTTCATCAAATTGTATTAGTCATAAAAACTGTCTGAATTTTAAGTTCTATTTCAGAACAAAGAAAGTTCCCAAGAAAAGAGTTATCCACTGCAAATAAAAAAGTAAATAGAAACCAAACCAAAAACCCCCAGACAATTTGAACAAGCATCTGAATTTATCACAAGGTTGCAGGAAAGATTCAGTTTTCCCAATTTAAATATCCAAAACTGAAAAATTTGGTGCCCAAAAAGGTGTAGATTTTGTAGATGGTGACAGATCTCTTACTTCGCTTATTTATTTACATTTTTAGCTTTTAGAACATCACAGAACAGACACAACAGCCTAGCCTTCATCCAGTTAGTGTGAGTGGCAAAGTGAATCAATAAAAGCACAAATAAATACCTGATTATTCTGTTTTTAATGGTCTGTTTATTGTTAGGTGTTTGTGAATCAAGGATATGTGATGTCAATTCAAGGTATAAGCTGTTGTATTAAGCTTGTAGCAGACTTTGTCTGATATTTCCAGTTATAGGAAACTGCTTCCAACAGCTTTTACATTTGCAACTGTTTAATCATTTGTATAAATTTATTTTACTGAAGTCTGACCGAACCATCAGGATGAGCTTGATGAGAGAAAAGGGTTTCTTTGCCCATGTTAAATACTTGAAATAGTTTTGCTTAAAGACACTGCCATCATCATACTATGAATTTAGGATTTGAAACTTGGCATTCAGGAACTGAATAAAAATTAAGTGCCTTTACCAGGGGTGCCTCCTTAGCTTTTAACCTTTTTTGTCAAGTTATGTTACTTAGTAGAGTTTTTGTACTCTGCTGCCTTGAAGCTGTAAAACTAAGAAACAGATCTTGTCTGTACCACTCCAACCAAGGACTGAACACATTTTAGGCATTTAGAGCTAAGTTAAAATTCAAAAGTTATGCTGAGAAAAGGGAAGCAGTTTCTGCTGTTCACTACATATGTTGTTGCAGGTAGTGTAGAGGAGTATGTACTGGCCAGGCTGGTGTGCACAAGAAGCAGTTTCATGCTAGATAGAGACTGAGTGAAATAGAGACCTTCTGAGATAAATAGTTTGTGGTTCTCTAAGTGAAGTCTGTTTTGTGACACATATGAACCAGAGAGGTAAGAACACAAAGAAACATACATTTGGTCTTAGCAGGGGAGGTCAAAAAGGAGTTGAGGAGTGCCTTGTTTAAATATTGAAAATTAACAATATTTACCAAAACTGAATACTGACCTGCGTGGCAAATAGATCTCAGTGTGTCATAAAAAGCTCATCCAAGAACTGTAAGGCCATTCCAGAAAAGTTAGCTGAATCATGTGATTTGGTAGTAGACTATATGAAGGACTGAAGGATGTTGAGCTGTTGAAGGGTGTCCAGAGGAGAGCTACCAAACTGGTGAAAGGTTTGGAGAATAAGCCCTATGAATGAGAGGCTGAGGGAACTCAGATTGTTTGATTTGAAGAAGGGGAGGCTGAGGGGAGACCTCATTGCCCTCTACAACTAACTGAAAGGAGGTCATAAGGAGGTGGGATTTGGCTTCTTCTCTCAAGTGAATAGTGACAGGATGAGAGGAAGTTGCCTGAAGCTGCACCAGAGAAGGTTTAGACTGGATATAAGAAATAATTTCTTTACCTGAAGAGTTGTTGGACAGTGGAACAGGCTTCCCAGGAGTCACCATCACTGGAAATATTTAAAAGAAATGTAGATACAGTGCTTAGTGACATGATTAAAACACTGAATGGGTAAATAAGGTTATGGTAGGGGGATTTAGGTTATGGTTGAACTTGGTGATCTTCAAGGTCCCTTCCAACCAGGATGATTCAATGATTCTACATGATAAGGAGGCTTGGTAGTCTTGTTATGAAAGGGGAAAAAACTCATTTCAACTGCTAATGAAAGATATGCCTGAGGATTTTTGTCCAATGTCACAAGTCAGTACAAGAAACTGCTAAATTTAATTAAAAAAAATAAAAAAATATGTCTTGTCATTTACATTATCGAAATAAATAGAATAGTACTTGAGGGAAGATGTGACAGAAATCTGTAAAATCATGAACTGCTTGCTGAGAGCAAATAGAGAGCAATTATTTGCTTTTTTCCGGACAGCTAGAACTAGGATGCTAAGTAATATGAAGTTAAAACAGAACAAACACCTTTGTACACCATACAGTACATAATTGAATTGCAGACTCAGGGGAATTACAGAATGCAAGTCCACTTGAGTAATAGAAAGTCTTTGCAGTAGTCTTTGAATACATGGTAAAGGAGTTCTATTAGGACTTTTGTAATATAGAAATGTATAGGAATAACAGTTTAAAAAAGTCTTCAATGTATGAAATACGCAACAGGAGACAATGATCCAGGCAAAGCTATTTTTCTTATGTAGAGAGATATGATCTTAATAACTTAACACTTCTCATTTCTTTTGGACTCTTCAGTTGGTGGTAGAAATAAACTGTATCAATCTATTTTCGTTTGTTATGTATTCCCTTTAGAAGTGGAGAGTTTTCACTGCCCAAAAACATTTTTAACAATAATACCTTCTCAAACTATAAATATTGATTGAGAAACAATGTGAATGTTTGTATGATGAATATTTGAGAAGCTTATCAAAATGGAATGAACATTCATGCCTTGAGAAAAACAAGTTACTCTGATTATTCCCCTAAGGGTAGTTGATGCAGGAATATAATCTTTTTTTTATTGAACGACATGTTTCCCTAAGCTAATTATTTACTTTTGAGTTGGTCTAGAAGTCATTGAAGTTCTGACATGAATCTTAGTCACATTAAACCACACATGTGTGCACGAATTACAGTTATGTAGGAGTGGAGATAGTAGACTAGGTACAAAGTAACTTACTGTACAATAGGAGCCAATAATTAGTACCAAAGTCTCCTGTTACAATTACTAAATATAGCCAGCCATCTCAAAATACCTGAGTGCCCGTTATCTAATGTTCAGTGCAAACCACAGAGGCACCAGTTGCCCAGAGCAGGTTAGAATCTGAACTGAGCCTGAAAACTTTGACAAGATTGTTGATCTCCTAGTTCCTCAGCCAGTCCAGCTGTGAAATTGACAAAAGCAATTGTGAAAGAAACAGACTGCACTGGAAAACAGATCTGTGACTGGCTTGGACAACAAATACGGACAAATAAATGGCAAATACATAAAGGTCCTCGCATCCTGTCGTGGTTTATGTTTAGATAACGAAGGCTGAATCAGTATAATTGATTCATCATATATTTCTAGGTAAAGGAGTTTAAAAAATGGAATGTAACACTGAAACGTAATGATCTTCCACCTAGGAGATGTAGTACAATTTCAGTATTTCTTAACATACGATACAGAATAGTTTTGTGTAAATCAGCTGGATTTCTTCAACTCACAATTATCCTACTGTGAGGGACACTGATAGTGTTACAACTGTTCACTCTGAAAAGAAAAGCAATAGCTTTTCTAGACAATCTCTTCCAGTGTCTCTCTACCTTCACAGAGAAGAATTTCTTCCTAATGTCTAACCTAAATCTACCCTCTTCCAGTTTGAAACGATTCCCTCTTATTTATCACTGCAAGCCCTTGGAAAATGTCCCTCCCCAGCTCTCCTGTAGCCCATGTCAGATACTGGAAGGTGGCTACAAGGTCTCCCTGGAGCCTTGTCTTCTCCAGACTGAACAACCCCAACTCTCTCAGCCTGTTTTCATAGAAGAGGTGCTCCAGCCCTCTGATCATCTTTGTGGCCCTCCTCTGAACTCACTGCAGCAGCTCCATGTCCTTCTTATGCTGGGGCCTCCAGAACTGGATGCAGTACTCCAGGTGGGGTCTCATGAGAACAGAGAAGGGATGGAGAATCATCTCCCTTGACCTGGTGCCCACCCTTCTTTTGATGCAGCCCTAGGATGCATTTGGATTTCTGGGCTACAACTGCACATTACTGGCTCATGTTCAGCTTCTCATCAGCCAACACTCCCAAGTCCTCCTCTTCAGGGCTGTTTTCCATCCATTCTCTACCCAGACTGTAATTGTGCTTGTGATTGCCCCAACCTGGGTGCATATTCCTTCCTCACAAATTGCCATTCTTTGGTCACTGTGTCAGTAAGCAAGGGTTTCTGTTCCTTTTAAATGCCTGGCACACAGCTCATTGTTGTAAGGGTGGTGTACGAGAAGGAGTAATAAAATTTGTCAACAAAGGATTCCAGTCTAAAGAATATTGTGCAGAGTTGTTGTTTTTTTTTTTTTTGCTTTAGCTTTTTTTTTTTGTTTGTTTGGTTGTGTTTGTTTGTTTGTTTGTTTTTCTCTTTAGAAAGATGGTTTAAACCCAAAAATCTTTGGCTCAGCTGCTACAGTAACTGGAGAAAATTCTGCTACATATCTGAATCTGAGTCTGAATTTTTAGCTCACATTCACCTATCCTGAAGTGCCTACCTAAATAAGATTCATAACAAGTAATTTATTGTTCAGATAACTATTTTCCTGTCTTCATGGATTTAGTATATGAAGATTACTTCAGTTATTGTGTCCTGATATGCATGATAGTCCAGTTATTCTCTAAATATATAATATATTTTTCTGGAAGGAACTGATAGGCTGGGCAGCACTACTGTGTGGTGTGTCTTGGGGAGGCAAACTCTCTCAGACGAAATGCTTACTGAAGTAACTACAAGTCTTAACTCCTTAAAGTAGAAGGCACAAGTACAGTAAAAACACAGGGAAACTGGGAGATCAGAACAAAAGTTGAAGTTCAAATGCAAAAGGAATCTTAACAGCGAATTGTATTACTTATAGTTAGATCAAACAACAAAAGGTTAACAATTAAAATACTAGCAATTTACTTATCAAATTCTATACTAGGCCTAGAACATTCATTAACAATCTTAAAGGATTCTACAATCTTGAACTTAATGATGAAGATTACTTAACACTGAGTTTACTAATAAAGACAGTGAAAGAGTTAGTATTTCTCACCCTTGCCTGGCCGCAGCTGGGTGTCCCTGGGTGAATGGTAATTCTTAAGAATTAGTCTCTCTGGCTGGTGTCCCCACTGGAGCAGAGAAGGTGCAGCAACCTTCGGGGAAAGTGTATGGGAAGTCCCTCTGATCAAAGATGGGACCAGGCTTTTATAGAATAAAGTGGATTGACTGCTGTCATTTAACCATTAGCTATACCTCCAAAGTTCTCATTGGAGAAAGGAAAATAAATAGTAGAAACACCTTGAAGGCCCAGTTCCCTGCAAGCAAACTCTTTTGTTTATCTTCTTGTTCTAAATTTATCTCCATTCTGGGCCTGTTTGTAGCTAGGCTGGGCTCTGTGTTCTTCAACACTGGAGAGCAGCTGCTGTTACAAACATCAACTTGGCCTCTGTTCCTTTCAAAGTTGTTACCAGCTCAGTGTTTGCTAGGCCTTTTCCTTTCTCATGGGAAACTTTCCACTTCAGGCCTTGGCCTGCAAAACTGAGAGACAAAAAGCAGTTGAATCATAGAGTAAGACTATGGCAGGCATATTGAGAGACAAGGCATCTTGCTACCCAGCTCTCAAAATTTCAATATGTGTTTTCATAATTTTTCAGGTCTTTCTATTTTTGGAACCCAGCAAATGTTAAAGACATTGCAAAAATCCATACTGCCTTCAAGTTTATTGCCTTAAGCAATAGACTAATTTTACACGTTGGTTGTTTTTTTTTCATTATTTCAACACATACATTTCTAATACATAATTTATTGTCTTTCCATTGAGAAAAGAAAGCTTTCCATGGGATTTGTCAGGAATGCTAGAGCGGATGTCTTTACATGTTAGGAAGGAGTTGTGCTTAAGTGTTAGAATAGCACTCTTGTAGATAGATGCACTTTTCATGTACTTGCCAGTGAATGAGGATACTATGTTCATTGCCTTGAATGCTTACTTATGGCTTCAAGCTTCACTTGCTCCAGCACGCAGCTGGCATAGTCAACGTGCTGAGAATTCAAAGCTTGTCTTAACGGCGTGAATTTTATTGAAAAAAAAATTGTTTCTTGTAATTTTACTTTCTTGAAGTTTTCCTTGAAGGAAAAGGCTAAATATAAGACAACCAAACCTGCTCGTAAAGCTCTCTTTGCAGTCTCAGACAACCCTAGGCAAAACTGGCAAGTGAAGAATGCTAACTGTAGTGCCTACCAATTATTTCTAAAATTATGAGGGAAAAAATGTACAGAATTTTTATTTTTTATTTCCTTGCCTGATTTGTTCATTCAAGACTCATCAGTGCAAGTATACAGTTCTTGATGGTATTATAATGGAGGCTAGGAGCATGCATCACCAGATGAAGAAACAACTTTCTGCAGAACTGTCAAGCTTGAAATTCCTTTTGTTTAACACTGTTGCAAGCATGTACACATTTCCATATGTGCTCTGAGAACTGCCTCTCTGCCTTTAAGCCCTTTACTTGTCTAAAAAGTAGGAAGAAAAGAGAGAGATTTTCACGAAGGTAAATGCTTACAGAAAGGATGTGAATCAATGTAAGAGCCGGAGCAAGTTTGTTGTAACAGCATGTTTTCCCAACATTTGGGAGAATGGCTGTGTGTGTGAGAATGAACTTTGAATAACAGGCTTCAAACAAGTAATGACTGATTGACTGCATGGCAATCAAAAAACATTTTGGAAGCAGTGTACGTATGACTTGACTTTTACCCTGATCTTTGGGTAACTGTTCTATGTCTGTAGTGACAAATAGTATGTAGCTAATTTACAAGTAAAAAATTAATGGAGAACTAGGTAATATGATATTGCACCTGCCAATTATGCAGCAAAAATATATATACTTTCAGAGTGCTTCAGTTTTTAAAATGTATTTATCCCATCATAGATGGTGCAGGTACATTGAAACAGTACAAGTAACAATGTTAATTCTCATAATTTCTAGTGTGATTGATAACACAGAACTGGCCATATTTATGTGCACATACATATATATGTGCATACACACTTATCTATGTAATTTTTGGAACAGCAGGGAATTGTCGTTAATTTGTGTTAGAAATAGGAATAGTACATAACTGCAAACATTTGAGGCAATAAGAATAAAACCACCAGTTGAAAAGAAATTTAAATTTCAAATATTTGGATTAGGTTTGACTTACTTTGCACAAATATTTGAAGGACATTCACACATGAAAGAAAATATTTACTTGTGTGAAAGTCTACTCCATGAATCAAAATGCAATGAAGAAACTGTTCTTGGAGCTGAAATTAAAACTAGCCAGTCAGAAGAATAAACATCTTAATCTGGCTAACATCCAGTTAGGTTGAATAATGCATAATTGTGAAGGACCAGGTATTTCCTTACACGAACATGAGGTGTCCTTTGAGTCAGCCGACAAAACTGACTTAACACGGCATCTCCACACAGCGCTGAACCCCCTCTGTGTGTATGGGGGGGGGAGCAGCTGCTGCAGGGGAGGAGCCGTGGCCAGAAGCAGGGGCAGGACTAGGTCCCGTCTGATTGGCTGAAAAGCCCGGAAATGCAAAACTGGCGCCGAAGAACCCCATGAGAGAGGCAGCGCGACACGCCCCTCCCTCTCTCTCTCTCTCTCTCGCTCTCTCCTCGTGTGTGCGAGGCGGTCGTCTACACCCGCAGCCTGCCGCCGCCATTGTTCCTGCTGCCTGCCAGCCCGCTCAGCTGCCCTGCTGTCTGCCGTTCCTGCTGGGA
>NW_009952973.1:11358280-11369822 GCF_000747805.2 Chaetura pelagica | reverse complement strand
TCGCCGCAGCCGCCGCTGCTAAAGCCGCAGTCCCGGAGTCCCGGAGCCATTCGCCGCAGCTGCAGCTGCCAAAGCCCCGGTCCCAAGGTCCCGGAGCCGCTCTGCACACCTACGGTCCCGGAGCCGCGCACCGACTGCCGCCGCTTTGTGGTGGGGGGGGCGGCCTGCGCTTGGAGTGCCTGCAGCCTCTTTGCTACCAGCTCATTGAACCTGCACTGCCGTGGTGAGACAATTCCGGCTACCCCAGCTTATAGGGGAAAATATAATCCAGCCATTCGGGCAAATCCCTCCCCTCTGCTTCCCTCACGTGGATAAGATGTGTAACTAAGGTGTACCCATATATGTTTAATGTGTTGTAATCACTCCTTTTGAACCTCCTGCCCCAAATTGCTTTGTTTTCCCCACAATAAACCTTGCTGTTGTTAGAAATTTAGTAAGCACTGAGCGAGTTATTCACTCAAAAAAGTCAGGACATAAGTTCCTGTATCCTCTGTGTGAGGCGATACCCACGTGTGGATCTCTCAGCAAATCCTGATAAGTTAATACACTCCAATAAGGAGATATAATAGGTCACGGATCGTGACATATTACTTTTTCTGGTGTCAGAAGTGCTTGCTGGGGAGTATCTTGCCGTGCTTACTGTGTTCCTAATAAGAATAAAAACCAAATAATAATGGGGGCAATATTCAGCAATGGTGCTGCTTGCACTGCAGACAAGGAGGCTCAAAACGGGTTAACTGTTCAAGAACTTCAGGAATGTCCTTTTGTTGTCACTTTTCAGGAATACCTGAATGCCAATGGTTACTTTCCCTCACCACGGTTATTTTCTGTGGTATTCAATAAATACAAGGAAGGAAAACTAGCTGACCTAGTGGAGGATTTGCAGGACCTTGAGGAGGGAATAAAAATTCCAAAATATTTCAAAAAAGACATAAAAAAGTGGAGTACAGATTGCCTTATTACCCGAACGTTCTTTACTCTTGCTACAGTAATCTGGAAAGAGAATGAGGAACTTCGTGATGAATTGGCCACTATAAAATCTAATAATTCGGCCAAATCTGATGATTCTGAAGACTCAGACTATAGCGAGTCTGATTCTGAAGGCTCGTGTACGGAGGAGGAATTTTGCTCCAAAAAGCCTGCAAAACCACCACAAAGGGTAAATTTAAAAAACAAAACCAGCTCTCCTGCCCTGGAGGCAGCAACTCCTCCCATTAATCCTACATACTTAACACCAACAGCACCCCCCCAGGAGCTGCCTTTCAGCTATCAAGACAAGGTGACAACATCAAGTGCTCCACCAGAGGCGGTGCCCTCCAGTTCTCAGGTTACACCCACTACACAAAAGGGGCCAGCAGCAGCCAGCATACCAAAACACACACCACCACACCCCTCTGCTCCTATGCATAGTGAGGCAGAGGGAGGATTGGAGTCCCTCACATGTGAGATAACAAAACTGATCATGGATAAAATCGAAGAGAAATTTCGGCATCTGGCTACCAAATCAGAAAATGCTTCCTCCTCTTCTGGTAGTTCAGAGGAAGAGAGGGGAAGAGAACACAAACGTCTTTGCCCAGTCGTGCGTACAGATATAACATACCACGGCGAGGGTGAGAACAGACAAAAAGATGTGGAAGGAGATATAATAGGTCACGGATCGTGACAATAATAAATGCTAAATTACAGTGAAAAGTTAGGAGCTGTGTAGGTTTTGGACATTTGTCTCAATAAAATACTAGTCAATGATAGTAAATATTGAATAAATTTTTAAAGAGAAGTCCAAGAACTTACTATTTTTTTGCAAAATATCTGGCCACAAAAAACTGAATTTGCATTGCACATGTTCCATCAGCTGTGTGTTTGGTGAGGAATGGATATTGGAACAAGGAGATAAAAACACATGATATTATAACCACTTTTTCTTAAAGGAAAATCAAGTGTTGTTATTTTATAACATGACTATAGTTTAATGTGATAAAACATAGGCATTCCCCTAGCAGGCTAATATAGCAACTCAAGGAAAGAGATATATCTCTTGGAATAACATAGTTGTAGCAGAATGCCCCTTTTGGGACAATAGTGCATAGTTCCAGTAGGCACATTTTCAACTGAAAGAAGTCTACAGATACATACCTCTGTCAGAGTCCAATACTCTCTGATCAACTTCTTTTAAATACTCCATGTGTGGATGATGCAGTATTTCTTACCATGTTTACTTATTTGAAGACAGATGATGTTGCATTGGATTTCTGATTTAGCAGAGTGATACAAAAGATACTGAGAACACAATGCAACTATAAGTTACTTTCAGCAATATAAAGCAATTGTAATACATGGTTCAATAATAATGTGATTCCCTTTACAGGTCTTTCTAACACACTCACCACCATGACACTGGGGATCCCCAGTTGCCAGGAAGGAACACGTGAGTTGAGCCAGCTCAAGCCCATTGCTCTCTTCAAAATTATACTGTTAGGTTTTTTAGGCTTTATGCTCTGTTTTGGGCTGAGCCATGTGTACACCACCTCTACTCCCACAGGATATTCTGTCTTACTCATGGAGAAACATTTACACCACCAGCTGATCCACTGAATTGCGATACAATCAGTTTATCCACGCAACTGACATAGCTGTTTATCTAAAACAAAGGCTACCCTCCTGTCCCCTCTGTGTAGAGATAAAGTCAGTTTTCTTTGTTACAGCTGTGATCAGTCACACACACACTACATTAGCCTCTGAACTCCACAGGCACATCACCCTTGCCCATCTCCACTGTGCCTTCTTCCATTTCAGCAGTTTATTGGCCAGTCAGTCTCCACAGAATTTTACAGGCACATCTGCAATGACAAATTTTATAAAATTGGTAACACATACCAATGAACCAGAATAATTTTACATTGAAAAAGTAGATACATTTAATTAACTCCATTCTTTGTAGTGTCAAAAAAAAAAAAAAAGGGCAAAATAAAACTAGTGCAAGTTAAAACTAATAAACATCAGATTTTTTTTTCTTCCCTCCTACTTCTACTTGACAAGAGCATCCTTTGTAATGTGTAGCTTTACGATGTTCTTTTTAATAGGCTCTTGACATGGAGAAAGTCCTGTTCTATATAAATGAATTAAATGATACTACTTTCAATATCTGAAGTTACTTCTTTGCATAGTGCAGCCTGAGCTACTCACAGCCATGGGATCATATACCATACAGTGAATTCTCAGCATGATTTAGAAATACAATGATTTTCAGTTCCATTCTTTGTCATCTAGGAAATTCACCAAGGAAATTAATGGCAAAACAGGTTCTTATTCCCATGTCGAGCTTGTTAAAAGATACATAAATTTTATGGAGTTTTTAACAAAACTTAGGTGAAATTCACCAGTACATTACAATGCTATTAGCAAGCTTTCAAAATTCTTGCTTCCCTGACAACCTCTGGGTTTTATGACTTGGCCTAGAATAGGACAGAGTCTAGTTGCCTTGAAATACCTGTTTTCTTTGGGAGCTCCCTGGTCATTGGCCTGTGATTGATAAGTCTTTGAAACAGGCATAACAGGGAATCAGAAATAGTTTTCACACTGTGCTCCAGAAAGTTTGAATTATGTGTATTGTTTGTTGTTCCCACTCCCCAGTATGAGTGGTGAGTATTTATTCAGAAAGCATAGATTACCCTTTTGTTGTTGTTGTTACATTTAGAGATTTCAAAGTAGAGTATAATAATAATAATAATAATAACAACAATTACTCATGCATGCATGTTAACAATTATTATCATTATTATTTTAAAAGTATGAAAAAACCAAAACTAGATTATTCTAAATTGAAGTAAATGAAAGATATTTACTTGGTCCTATTAAATAAGAGAATGCTAGCAGGGTGTTCTGGGGAGAGGTCTCCATTATGATGTGATTCCTTGTGGAGTGTAATTTCCTGGATTTGTTAATTTCACAAATTTTTAGGAATTCAAAGCTCATTCTTTGGACTTCTTGAGAGGGGTTTTTCTGAAGAGGGTATGACATTTGTGTGTTCCTGTATTACCTGCTGTTGGAAAAAACATGCATCACTGATAGTTACACATGGAAATCCTTTTATGTTTATATGTTTATTTACCTTGTTTTTAAATGTCTAATTCTGTAAAATGCTGTAGCCTGAAATAGGTATTCTGAAACAAAATGTGCAAAATGTGTGTATAGCAATAGTTAATTATTTCATGTCACTATGGAGTCCTAGTAGCAGCATGCAAATAAATTAAGTATAATTTTCTTCTTTGTACAGTTCTTAATTAATGGAGACCCATAAACATTGCAAAGAAATTTGTCAAGACTTCTTGTGAGAAAACAAGACTTGTTTGATGGATGGGCCACTGGATGGATAGATAGGCAATTGGCTGACTGAACACACTCAGAGCTGTGGTCAACAGTTCGATGTCCAAGTGGACATCAATGACTAGTGGTGTTCCTCAGGGATCAGTATTGTGACCTGTGATGTTGTTGATGTGAATGGTGGAATTGAGTGTACCCTGAGCAAGCTGGCTGACAACACCAAGCTTTGTGATGCAGTCAAAACACTGGAGGGAAGTGAGGCCATCCAGAGGGACCTTGACAGGCTTGAAAGGTGGACCCATGCTAACCTCAAAAAGTTCTCAAGGTTAAGTGCAAGGTCCTGCACTGGGATTGGGACAATCCCAAGCACAAATACAGACTGGGCAGAGAATGTATTGAGAACAGCCCTGAAGATAAGGGCTCAACATCCTAGGGCTGCATCAAAAGAAGGGTGGGCGCCAGGTCAAGGGAGATGATTCTCCATCCCTTCTCTGTTCTCATGAGACCCCACCTGGAGTACTGCATCCAGTTCTGGAGGCCCCAGCATAAGAAGAACATGGAGCTGCTGCAGTGAGTTCAGAGGAGGGCCACAAAGATGATCAGAGGGCTGGAGCACCTCTTCTATGAAAACAGGCTGAGAGAGTTGGGGTTGTTCAGTCTGGAGAAGACAAGGCTCCAGGGAGACCTTGTAGCCACCTTCCAGTATCTGACATGGGCTACAGGAGAGCTGGGGAGGGACATTTTCCAGGGGCTTGCAGTGATAAATAAGAGGGAATCGTTTCAAACTGGAAGAGGGTAGATTTAGGTTAGACATTAGGAAGAAATTCTTCTCTGTGAAGGTAGAGAGACAAGGAAGTTTTGGATGACCCCTCCCTGGAAGTGTTCAAGGCCAGGTTGGATGGGGCTTTGAGCAATCTGGTCTAGTGGGTAGTGTCCCTACCTGTGCAGGGGTGTCGGATCCATATGATCTTTAAAGTGTCTTCCAACCTGAACCATTCTATGATTCTATTATTCTGTGATATGATTTTAAAAATGTATAGTTGGTGATAACTGAAAAATATGAACTTTCAGGCAGACTTATCCGTGAAAGTATTGTTTTCTGAGGCAAAGCCAACAGCTAAAACTTTGCCATATAGCTGGCAATTGGGAAGTTTAGAATAGTAATACACTCCAGTTATAATATATAGCTTAATATACAGGTACAAACCCATTACTTAATACCTATCTCTGTATTTATTAAAGCTCACAGTGTTTTTTTATTTTGTTAGTACTGTACTAGATACTGAAATGATATTCATACAGAATCAAGTTTCAGCCATAACTAGCACCACTAAGATAGCAAAAATAATATGTATCAATTGTCAATCTAGAAACTTACTTCTGTTCTGGTTCCAGTCCAAACATCAGTTCAGTGGAAGGCTCAGAAATATTCCAGGTTGATTTGTTTGTAGTGTGGTTGACTGAAATGTCTATTTCGCATTTACTGTTACAGAAAATTAGTATCATGTTTCATTCATTTGTCCCACAAAAAGAATGTTGGATTTTTGGTACAGTGATAATGTGCTGCTGGTAACTCTCCAAAAAGTCATGATATCAACAAGACCCACATGTGGATTCTTGACTTTAGTAAGATCTTGATATGCAAACCATTTCAAATGTTATCGATCATAACAAAATCCTTCTCTAACTCCTGGTTCTGCACAACCCCGGTCACATCAGAATCACATTTTGTGATGTAGTTATATATAAAATGTTACCATTTACATTTCTTTGTTTTGTTTCACCCTGCCACTCCTGATATTTTGACATCTTCTAAAATACAAAGCTGGCTTGTGTGAATTTTTTTAATAGCTGCATTTGCTGCAGGTTTTTGTTAATAGTTCAAAGTTTAATAGACATTTTGTAATATTGGAAAGCAAACAGTTGTAACCCATGAGAACCTGGATATTGTTTAAAGCCTTGCAGAGTGATAGTAATGCCATTTGCTTCCATTGGTGGAATTTCTAGAATTTTATTAATTCAGATGCCAAGCAGTGTCATCCTCTTATAGGTCTAAGATTTTATATTGTTTTATACTGGGTTTTTTTCCATTTTCTTTGTTTTGCTGAAGTAGTATCAAAACCAGAGCCCACCCAAATGTCCTTTTATTGCATACCATGCTACATTCTGTAGTGACTCCTTGTAATATAAGAAAATTACCTTAAAAGTTAAAAGATGCATAGTTAACAATAATTTGTGGTTTAAATTAAAAGAAAACTGCATTTTTGTATTGATATGATATTCTTTATATTTTCAGAATAATCAGTTAAGTGAACATAGACCTAAGGAAACCTGATCATCTGTAAAAGGTAATTTTATCCAGTTTTTATTGCTGTTATTGTCAATCAGCTGGAGACACATGCTTATTTCAGTCAGCTGACAAGACTGAAAAAAACTGAAAGGAGAAAGCTGTTTTGAGAATATCACAACAGCTATGATTTTGAATATTACAATCCTTTTCACTGAAAAGACTTCTTTTGTCGGAATGACTGCTTAACTGTGTCTAAATCAGGAGTGACTTGTGTTCTTGCTTTATCTTTTCAACTAGTGCAATTTCAGTATGTTATTCAGCAAGGACTTATCTATATTATTATCTATGCATATTTAGAAAATGTCAGTCTTGGGTTAATTCTATATATACATATACACACACACACACACACATATATATATATACACGACATAGCATGGCATCGCATGAACAATGGGGTTCAGGCATATTCTAATACTTGCTGGTAGCCCAAAATATAAACAAGAAAATGAAAAATAAAAAGAAAAGATCAGGAAAAAAGTGCAACTTTGTGTTGGATGGAATCTTTAACTCTGTTAACTTGGTTTTTGATCCTGAAAAATGCTGAACATTGAAGTCAGCAGGAGCAGAGCATGTATTTAGAAGGACTGTGTTTGACTGTTACAGATATAAAGTGAAAAGAAGTGGGTTGACTAAACCAAGAAATAAAAATTATCTTTTTCAAATAGCCTTCATACCAAGTGGGAATGATTCTGTCAACATCTTTCGGTACATGATTAATCTTTCTTCCTCCTTCCTATCATCAGAATCAGCTTGTCATGATACAGACTTACATAAATCTCTGTTGCTAGAGTTACTTGTGTGATGGCAAGGGAAGTCAGCAACCTAGAAGTTGGCTCATTAGGTTAATAAGGAAGGAACACTTATGTTGGCTGTGAACGTGCATTAATTCTACATATTATACTAGAAAAAAATCTGTGTAAAATTATTGAAAAACAGTATATTGAAAATGCCTTGTTTTTTGGACTTTCTCCACTGGCGCTAATGAGGTAAACATGTGGATGAGCTGTATTCTTAGCTTTTATTGTGAATCAGTTGTAAAATATGCTGGATCTCTGCCATAGTTTAAAAAATAATTTCACTTAAATCTATAAACCTATTCTGAGTGAATGAGGTGTTCAAACTGTAAAAATCACAATCAGTGAACCAGTCAACATGCTTTCAGTAAAAGCATGAAATACAGTTAACTTGACAATTTCAATTTATAATTATTATTATTTTTTTAATAAAATCAATCCTGAGCAGAATTTCAGGAACTATGATGTCTATTTGTTTGTCTAAAACAATGGATTCTACTTTAGCAGAATGGTGATTTTGGAGAAGTTGCTATTAGTATATTTAAAAGATTACAAAAAGTTACAGAATTACTACGTGTGCAGTGCTAGGATTATCAATTTTTTAATTCTCCTCAGTTTTTATTTTATAGTTATCCTTAAAAACTATGCAGCATCAGTAATGAACTGTGAAATTGTTTAGGGGTTTTTGTTCTATTGTCCTTATAGCTGTAACTCTTTGGTGTTTTCCTGAGCAGTCCATCTGTCAAAACTGCTTGAATATAGTAGGTACACAAACTAGAACAACAATTGAACCAGTGTCCTTTTTGTACTACAACTTGGAGTGCCTTCTTCTTGGTCTCTAACATTCTGATATCCAAGACAGGATATTCTGTATCTATTTCACACTTTGTGAAAGAAATTATTTTTGGAAATTATTTGCTGAACATCTCCAAAATAAAGTACACATAATTTTTACTGATGACTGATAAGGGAGATGCCATTCATGAAGCAACAGCACAACTTTTTCTGTCTAGAGGACAATACTTTAACTTAATGCATAATATATCCAGCAGTAACAGTGTCAAAACAGTAGATGGCCTTCTCTACAGTGCTCTTGGCAGATACTGGCAAAGAATATCAGAATATCCATGAAGCTAGGTAGTTTCTTGATCACTACAGTACCCAAATAGGTACTTGCACATTCAGCTATAAAAAAACCTTGAAGAATGGATATGCTTATTCATGTCACTCTCTGTAGTTCTCTTGTTTCTTACTTTGTGGTATTTTTCTACAATATACATTGCAGAAAATGGGGAACTTCACAGTGTTCTTTTAAAAACAAAAGGCTCAGAATGTACAGTTGCAGAAAATGTTTGTTTAAGTCCACATAAATACTGTATTGAATCTAAATGGGACAATGTCACCAGGTAATGCTCAGATGTGAGGGTATTTTTCATAGAATAATAAAATAATTGAGGTTAGATGGAACCTCTAGCCCTACATATCTGCTCAAACCACAGCCTAGTACAAAAGGTTGCCCAGGACCTTGTACATTTGCCTTTTTATTATCTTCAAGGGTGAAGATTCCATGTTCACTCAATGCAAAATGTTTCCAGTGTTTCATAAAAACATGGAATCATATAATCATAGAATGGTTTGTATTGCAAGGCACCTTAAATTTCAACACCCCTGCAATGAGCAGGAATCTTCACCTGGATCAGACTGCTCAGAGCCCTGTCTAGCCTGACCTTGAACACTTCCAGGAAAAGGACATACACAGCTTCTCTGGGCAACCAGTGTCTGACCACAATGACAACATAAAAGGTGTTTCTTATGTTTGCGTTTCTGGTATTCCAGTTGGTACCTACTGCCTCTTGTCCTGTCATTGGACCACTGCCAGAGCCTGGCTCTGACATCTTTACTACTACCATCAGGAATTTATACATGTTGATAATGTCCTCCCAGAGCCTTTTCTTCTCCAAGCTGGACAGCCCGAGCTCTGAGTTTGTGCCCATATGAGAGATGCTCCAATTCTTTAATCATCTTTGTAGCTTTTCACTGGACTTGCTCCAGTATGTACGTGCCTCTCATGTGCAGGGGAGCCCAGCGGCAAACACAGCACTTCAGATTTGGGGCTCACTAGGACAGAGTAGAGGGGAAGGATTGAGTTTCTGTGATTCTCTACCTTATGCAGCTCAGGAGGCTGTTTGCTTTATTTTCTGAATGAGCACTTTTCTGTCTCATGTCCATCTTGGTGTCCACCAGGACCACCAGGTCTTTTTTTGCAAAGCTGGTGTCCAGCCAGGTGATATCCAGCTTGTATGGGCATATAGGATTATTGTCTGGCTTTATGAGGTCCCTGGTGGCCCATATCACCAGCCTGTTGAGGTTCTTCCAACTGGCAGTGAAATCAAGTGGTATATGAACCACCCTTAGCAGCTTTGTATCATGCACAAAATTTCTGAGAAGGCACTTTGTGCTATCTAGACCATTCATTTATTTTTATTTTTTTTATAACTTCAGTGCTTTCATCACTCAGACAAGCAGAAGATTAGAACTGCAGTGTCATTCAAAAACAGCTGCTGAAGTGGCACTTTTTCAGTTCAATGACTTGAAAGAAGGGGAAGATTTCCTACAGTCTCGTTTTTGCTAGAAAAATCTGCAATGTGTTATCAGTGTAGAAGGCATTTACATAGCCTACAAACTATCTAGCTAGCAGATGCTACCATCCTCCTTTCTAGCCATTGCAGGGCAAAATGAAAATTCTGTCAACAACAAAGAATAAATTTTCTGTGTATCAGCACAATATCCTTTCAGCACAGGTGTTTTGTAATGATGATATATTATGAAAATTCATGGTGTTCAATGGCTCTCACACTCGTATTTCCACCTCATCAGTTACATGTCAGTGTAACTCCACCCTGTGCTCTCAATAATCTTGGAATTATGTTCATAATGCAAAACAGTAGTCTGAATTTGAACTTCATTTTCATCACTAAATTCAATTTCATTATTACATGGAAAGTATCTTTATATATTAGGTTTGCAGAAAAGAGGAATTTCTCATTCCAAAGATACTTCAGTGAAATTACTTCTGTGAGAATTATGAAAGTACAACAATCTCCTCTCTAAATGATCAGCATCTTACAGTCTTGTAGAGACTTGTTTGACTTTCAAACAGTATTTTGTGGTAGTCACTTGTACCCTGATAATCTAGTGAGATTGACAATTCACTTGACAAGTCAAGTGAGCCTTATATTTAGAAGAAGAAGAAGAAGAAATTATAATTTTATATTCCTGTAAAGAGATTCAGGCTGGATATTGGGAAAATATTTCTAAATATAGAGACACTTAAACACTGAACTAAATAGTCTATTTTTGTTATTGAATTCTTATCACTAGAATTTTCAGTTACAGGCTAAATATTATTGTTAATCATCTAGGGATTACTAGTTCCGCTTTGAGGAGGTGGATGTTTGGTTTAAACTCTCAAGTTCCCATCTAGCCACATTTTTTGATTTCTAGCTGTTCCTATTTCCCGTAATATAATGATTTGAATATTGGCATATACTCACTGGATATTTTTATTCCGCTTGAATCCAAATTAATGGCTTCTTTATTGTGACACTACTTATGGGATTCTACAGAACCTCTGTTGTGCAGTCACCTGCTGATATTTTTTGCTCTCAAATACACAAAGAGGAAAATGTTATGTTTAGTCAGAATAATATTTTAGGACAAAGGAGTAAGAAAACAAGGGGAATAAAAGAGAAATTTTGAACGACAGAACACAGACAGTCTTCATTAAGCTCTGATATTTTCAATTTCATTCTTTTCATTGGTTCAGTCATTTTCAAATTAGAGAGTATATTATGGAACACAATCATTCCAAAAGACCATGTTTTGCTTCTAATTTGAATTAATCCAAAGCCAACTTAGAAGTAGGTCCGAAATGTCTGGACAAGTCTGTAAACTTTTCAAATACCTAGAAATATGGAAAGGTACTACACAATATCATACATTCAGTTATTTCATTATATCAGAAATGGCAGGCAGAAATGTTATAATTTAATTTTGTTTTATAATAATGTAGGGG
>NW_009952973.1:11350803-11358177 GCF_000747805.2 Chaetura pelagica | reverse complement strand
GGAAAAAAAATATTTTAAGGTTAATTTTTAAAAACAAATGTATCCAAACTGGAAAGCTATGAAAACAATCTGTGACATGCTGGTCTCATGGAAATCACACAGTCAGAATTATATTAAACAAGTGGTAATGTATGTAGGACAATACCATTTTTTAAGGAATATGGCAGTTCCTTCCTTTGCCTTCAGTTGGATAATTTTGTGACTTCTGTGGTAAATATGTTTTGTATAAGGTTTGGAGTGCGTCACAGTACACAAAAGGGATTAGCCTAAGAATGTTTGTGTTTATATAGTTAATTAGCTATTTTCTCACTGATTCAGTAACTCAAGAGCCCTTGTAGTCTGTAACTTCTAAGAACATGGGAATTATTTTGAAGAATTGCAGTAAAAGATTAAAAACCATAGCTGGTGTAACTCAGATTGACTAAGTTTTTAATAAGAGAAGCTGCGTACTGCTTTGGTGATTTTCTCAAGCAGAATATGACAGGTACAGTTATCTAGCTTTTCCGAAAAAGTTATCAATATGCTACCTAAGGAAGTGGAATAACTGTTTTCAGGATTTCCAGTGTTTATCCGTTGAATGTATTTTTCTGATGCAGAAAGGATCTCAATGTCCAGATCTAAAATCAGGAGGGAATTATAAGCATTAGCTTCATGAAAAAAATCAGGCAACATATGCGTATAAATGTGTATAGGAACAGAACCTATCCATTTTGTTACTCTTTATACAAAGGAGAATTAAAAAATTTTCTATGTGTGATCATGTAGAGTTAAGATATGATGCAATCATTTTTAGTAATAAGTGCAACGGCCTAAACCAAAAGTTTCTTTCTCAGCAGCTGAGCCACAGTAACAAATTATGCGAATGATTTCCATGAATTTCAGTGCAAAATTTAACTACATTTGGGCTTTCACCAGTGTGAAGGACCAGGTATTTCCTTACACGAACATGAAATGTCCTTTGAGTCAGCCGACAAAACTGACTTAAAACGGCGTCTCCATATGGCAGGAACCAGGTCAGGACAAACAGTTGGACTCCCTCCTTCTTAAGTTGCCCCATTTAAATCTGAAACAGATGTCTGTGTGTGCATCTTTATCAGAAAACAAGTCAAAACAGGGTAAATAGGTAAAACTATCCATTTTTCTTGGAATAAAATAATATATGATAGATGTAATATGTCTTATGCCCTAATAGGCTTATTACACAATATAGCAAAGCCTCCAAACTATGTGAATTCTATGAGCAGAGCAACCTAGGGTGTCTCAGTCAACATATACGCAACAGAAGTCAGATTTATTATTATTTTACCAAAACGTCCATGTAAACATCATTATTTTAATCTACAGGTCTCCAAACAAAACAGAATAAAGGATTAAATATATATGAGGCATAGCATTTTACAGTTCAAAACCTTTATCTAAAGGGGAAAAAAAAGACAATAAAATGTTTTTAAAGACTTATTTTTCTTGCTCTGATTACCTAGGCCTTTTGAGTCATGTTATGATTTATATAAATGTGAATAAAAGGAAAAGGGAAATGAAAAACTGAGAAGAAATAACAAATAGAAAACACAAAGCTTGATTCAAAAAGTGGAGGCTACAATAAAATAACTAATAGGGACGACATCTAATGAAAGATTAGTCTTATTTGTTATGAATGAATTTTTGCAAAAACTGGAACCAGGCACCTTTGTATTCAAACACAGCAGGTATGCCTAGTAAACTAAAAGATACCCTGCTTTTTTCCGGTCAGCAGGTGTCCTGTTTTAGGTCTGTAAGCAGCCTAGTATACAAAACATAAGCATGTTCCATACACTGCTCTCCCTTGGCAGTCTCTAGCAACTGTACTGACTTCTGGAGTAAGAAATTCAAAGACATTACATGGAACTTGTTCCTATAGCTTTTAACCGGCAAAATTCCAACAACTTTTGCACTCTTCTGAAACTTGGCCATGCCACTGAGGTTTTCAAAGCAAGAAGGATAAATAATTTCAGAAAGTAGATTACTAGCAGTCTGAGCCTCTCTAGGTTTTGAAAACAGAACTGGTCCATGATACAGTTTTTTTTATCGCTGTGTTCTTTGGTGTACTCAACCAGTATTAGCTTTGCCTCTTTGTTTAGTGTACCGCATGTATCACTACTGTATATTGATGCTGAAAGGCCTGTTATACATATATTCTTGAATAGAAATGTCTTTACAGTAGTTATTTTATTTTTCTACTTGATTAATCTCATGCTTCATGTATATATATATATATGTATTTCTTTACCATAATACACAAAATATCATTAAAAATTACATAATACATATATACACAGACATATATGCATTATGCATCTGGAAATTAAAAATTAATTTTACACATATTTACTTCTTCTAGAACAATTAGATGGCTGAATATGACTGGAAAACCTGAATGCTTTAGAGTTTAAATCTTTGACATACAAGATTTAGAAGATGGTTTTGTTATAAAATCATTGAAAAAAAAAAAAAAAAGACTTGAAAGAACTTCAGTGTATTAGCTACTTCAAAATAGTTATCTGTCTATATGCTCATCTTTTGCAGTAATAAAAGGCAGCATGTCACATTTGCAGTGAGGAATCCACTGCCTCAAATATTGTTTCATTTGCCATGACATAAGTATACACACAGGGTCAGTGCTACCTGCAAATCCATTCACAGTCTTAACTGCCTCATGTTAACTGCCTCATAGCACCATCCCATTGGCATTCCAATCTGGCTTCTCTGCTTTCCATAAATAGCAGTATTTCTCTACAATCATTATTTTTACAGTGCAGTTCCCCTAAACGATACATATTCAAGTATCTGTCCTTGATATATACATAAAAAATAAATATTTGATATTTTCATCTATTCCAAAAACCTCCATGTTTTTATGAAGAAAGGGGTCAGAAATCTTTATAAAGCACCTAACGGAGGAAATAATTCTTAAAACAGGAAATCTTCTCTGCTTTTATTTAAAAACATGGGTCTTCTAGGAAGCCAGTGTATAAATTTCACATTCATACATACATGAATTGTACATAGATTCATGCATTACATACATGTCAGCCCTTATTTTTTGAAACAGTATCTAGAAGTAAAGACAACAAAATATTTCAATAATACTTTATTTTTCCTATTCAGATAACAAAAATAATAACAGAATAAGCATAAACAGTAGAAGAACTCAAGCTTTATAAGGGAAGTTATAAGCAGTGTAATTCTACTTCCATTGAAGTTCATGGCAAAAACTACCAAGTTTAGCAAGAACAATATTAGGCATCAATCACTGCTTTAATATTAAAATTTAAGATTAATTGCTCTTAAAGTGCTATAGCTCATCAAAGTTCATGGAACTCACAAATATGTTTCTAGTTAAACGTACACTGAAGTGTTTTGCTGACTAGCAAAGGCTTCCTGAATCAGAGCCTGATATAATAACTTCTCACTTTTTCTGTAAACTAATTAATTTCCAGCTGTTATCTTTTCATTGTTGTTTCTCAAGTGCATGGTGACATCTTGTCATATGCACCTATTTTAGATTAAAAGATGGTTTCATTTTTAAAAATCAATATTGGCTTTTTGGACTTATCTTTGCTTTCATTAATACCTCGCTGTGCAGAATATATGAAGATGGTCACAGCAGAACTCTCTTTAATCCTCACACTGGGTTGTGTCTTTGATCATCTATTAGCTGAGACTGTAGTATATTAACTTTCAGCTGAGTCAAGATAAAAGGTTTCTGTGAGTGGAAAGTTTCCTTCTTTGCTATTCAGCACTCTTGGATATTAATAACAAGCAATATATAAGCTGTCTTTCCTTATAAACCAGAGAGACCAGAGAGAACTAACGCTCAAACACATTTTTCTGTATAGACTTATTATGTTTGATACATTGACAGAACAGCATATCATGTATCTCTTAAAAGAAGAAAGCCCTTGAAAAGGGCAAAAAAAGAAAAAGCAAGCATACACTTTGAAGATGTAAGTAAACTGACATAATTATAAATGAATATGAAAGAGTAATAATCCACACAATTTTGTAATGTTTAATTTGAATGAGTACTTTAAAGGCTTTTTCAATTAGTTCTTTTGAAACCTTTACCATCTTTAAGTCAATGAGACAAAAGAACATGACTAGTACCATACTTGAACAGACTAGAAGCCTGTCTAGTCTCTAATAATGACTAGAAGCTGATATTTCAGAGAATAGCTTGGGTAAAATTAGTAGACATAATTAAATATTCTTATGTTAGTTTTCCAATTACATTTTTAATATGTTTCAAAATTGTTAGAAGAATTATCCTAGCTCGGACTATTCTGAATATGCTAAATAAGTAACTTAATATTAAAATAAATAAATAAATGTCAGATTTCTTTGACTCAACAACTTTCAATGCCAATAAATTACATAGATTATTTGCAAATTATGATGGGAAAATTATATTTTCTTTCAAATTATTCACTTGACTGTTTCATTGTTATTGCACTCTGACGTAGGGAAATTTTATGTTACAAAGCAGGACGTAAGCGTGGCAGTGTAGTTCTTAGCTGTTAACATTCATTGTTTAGCTACAGTGCTGGAAGAGTGCTGCCTCTTAAGTGAAAAGAGGAATGATACATTTTTATTATTTTTTTAAAAATTGAATTTGCTCTTTCTCAAAGCTCTCTTGTTAAACATATTCTGGAATTCTATATCTTTTTTCTTATGGCTGTAATACTTCATTTAAAATCTTATGACTGTGATGATTTGTCAAAAAAAAAGTTGGAAGCACAGTGTTCAGGAAGTGGAGAGTCAGGAAATTATTATTTTTTTTAATCTAGTATAAAGCTGTTGAAAACATGTTTCTCACACACTTAAGGGCTTGTTTTTTTAGCATTAGATGCCTCTTCATTTGTCATTAACTTATATTGCTGTAAACAGTACTGATCATTAGCTTCACTTTTGAGAACTACTGCCATGACAGTGCTTATATGTTCTTTGGAGTTGAATAGCTTTGGTTTTATTTTATTTATTTTGGTTTTAAGTAAGTGAATACCACACAGTAGCTCTTTCCAGGAGGGGAAAAAGTTGAAACACCTGTATGTACATATTTAGAGTATTTTATGTTTCTATCAAACAGTTTTCAAGGTTTAAGACCGTATTTTCTTTTAAATATTCTGCAACCAAAAAATACTATAAAATGAAGAATAACACCAGGAAGTAGCTCTTATTCCATTCCTGGTTTCAGTGTACACAGTATGATGTGTTTCCTTTATTTGATGAGCAGAGAAAAGGAATCCAGGAAGTAAAATACCATGTTTTATCAATACATCTGTACTGGTAGTAGGGCTAGCAGAGATAATACAGTGAGGTAAGCAGTTAACAATTAGGAGTGTGCTAGGATATGCAGAGACAACAGTGGATCTGGAAGGTAAAATGTAATTCACTGAAAGTCCAAGATGCATCACAATGACCAGTCAGGGATTAAGAAAGTCTTCACAACAGGAAGGAAGCTACATTCTTTCTAGATACAGGAAAAGTCTCATTTCTGATCTTTTTTTTCTTACAAAAGATGGGAAAAGCAGAGGCAATGACCATTTTAGCCACAGAGTCAGTGCAGGAAATGATTTATGAAGTTGGTAGAGAAAAATTCCAAATTAATCTGAAAGAGAAAAGCAGGGGCTAGCTGATATACTTGTCCTGGTTTGAGCCAGGATGAAGCCACTTTTCCTTTTACTGATTATTTTTTTTCCTTCAGTAAGCTTTCTTTTATGTAGCAGCAGGACATTCCAACTAGGACTAATAACAGTGGAATGTTTTTCTAACTAGTGGGTCTTCAAGGTCACACCTTTACTCTGCTGACACTAACAGGACATCTATGACCCTCTCGTAGGAGGCTGAGTTAGACAAACAGCAAAATTGGCCAGATATTCCACTCCATATATTTACAGAAGCTCAGAGGAAGGTCAGAGATCACAGAAGACGACTTCCTTCTTTTTTATTTTTCTCTTCTCTTCCATCCATGGCCAGTGTCCAAGGAGGACTCCATCCATTCATCATTGTTAGCCCCTAGGCTTTAGCTCTCCTGACTCTTATCACTCTCTGCTTTCTCTGGCAGCAGCCTGGGATTTTCCGGGACTGTTCACAGCTAAGGAGAGTGCTGTGGGAGTTCCTGGGGGTGGGGGGAGGCAAGAGGCTTCTGCACGTATCTGAACATATTTGTATATATTTTCTTTTATCATTGGTGTTTAATTAAAGCTGTGCAGTTTAGTTTTCAATCCAGCCAAGTCTCTCTTTCTCTCTCTCCTTCCTTACCTGGGTGGGAGGGGGAGGGCATCGAGAGCATTGTTGTTGAACCGGAGTCAAACTGTGACACTACTGAAGAAGGTGAAGATCTTAATTGTTATGTATAATCCTAATTTGCTTTGCTTTGCTTTCTTGTAACAATTCTGTTATCATGAAACTGGGCTTTTTGCTGAACATACTATGAACTTTAAATCCTATCTAGTGATAAAGTTAACCTGACTTCTGTCCTGAATAACAAACTTCACAACTGTGAAAAGTGGACTAGAGGCCATTAGCAGGTAGTTGGTTCCACTGTTCACTGTATTTAAAGAATAATGCCTTGTGCCTCCATAGAACACAAAGCAGTTTGAAAACAACAGACAGGTGAGGAGGGCACATTTATATTTTGAGAACATGTAATAACCAGAAAAAATATTTTGATGGGCTGCATATTAAAGGTCTCAGATACCGTCTACAAGCATTTTGAGGAATATTATCTGAATATTTGGGTTGTTAAGATATAGATGACGTCCTGCTTCTTGCTTCAGCCTTTTTTGCATAACTGCAGCTATATAAAGGGTGTATAGATTTTTTTGGCCCCCAAAATAATAACCATGTGTCACGATCCGTGACCTATTATATCTCCTTATTGGAGTGTATTAACTTATCAGGATTTGCTGAGAGATCCACACGTGGGTATCGCCTCACACAGAGGATACAGGAACTTATGTCCTGACTTTTTTGAGTGAATAACCTGCTCAGTGCTTACTAATATTTCTAACAACAGCAAGGTTTATTGTGGGGAAAACAAAGCAATTTGGGGCAGGAGGTTCAAAAGGAGTGATTACAACACATTAAACATATATGGGTACACCTTAGTTACACATCTTATTCAAGTGCTGGAAGGAGAGGGGAGGGGTATGCCCGAATGGCTGGATTATATTTTCCCCTATAAGCTGGGGTAGCCGGAATTGTCTCACCACACGGTGGCGCAGGTAGGATGAGCTGGGTAGCAAAGAGGCTGCGGGCACTCCAAGCGCAGGTCGCCCCCCCCCACCACAAAGCGGCGGCAGTCGGCACGCGGCTCCGGGACCGTAGGTGTGCAGA
>NW_009952973.1:11328753-11350790 GCF_000747805.2 Chaetura pelagica | reverse complement strand
AGGAAAAAAATGGCGGCGGCAGGCTGTGTGTGTAGACGACCGCCTCGAACACACGAGGAGAGAGCGAGAGAGAGAGGGGCGTGCCGCGCTGCCTCTCTCATGGGGTTCTTCGGCGCCAGTTTTGCATTTCCGGGCTTTTCAGCCAATCAGACGGGACCTAGTCCTGCCCCTGCTTCCGGCCACGGCTCCTCCCCTGCAGCAGCTGCTCCCCCCCCCCATACACACAGAGGGGGTTCAGCGCAGCGTGGAGACACCGTTTTAAGTCAGTTTTGTCGGCTGACTCAAAGGACATTTCATGTTTGTGTAAGGAAATACCTGGTCCTTCACACTATGCATCACAGCATGCTCTGGCAATCTCTCTGCTAGTACAGCCAGCATTCCAAGGCTCTTTGTGTTCAGTGATGTTTGTCTTCTCCTCTTCATTCTTCTCTGTGAATCATGCAGTATACTTTGGACCCAAGACTTACCTATACAAACTACTTAGCAGAAACTTTTCCATGCCAAGGAATATGGGGATGTTACATGATATGACAAGTTTTCAACAATAAAGCAATAAAAAAAGAAGAAAATAAACAGTCAACCTATTCCCATCTTGTGAAACAGTTGTCTTAGGGACCTACAGTAAAGCAGAGGAAGCACTTTGTCACCACAAACAAATTTGCTAAGTAAGAACATGAGGTCATTTTGACAGTAATTTGAATTTCAAATCCAAAAGACAAACCTGAGATCAGACTTCAAGGCAAACTGCAGGCTTTTTCTGGTGAATATATTTAAAATCTTCTTAACCAAAAAACTCTACCTCTCCTGCTGGAAATTTTCAGACATCAAAAATTCTAAAAGTGTATGGAAACAGAGCTGATCTGCTTGAGGGTAGGAAGGCTCTACAGAGGGACCTGGACAGGCTGGATCAATGGGCCAATCAACAAGGCCAAAGTCCTGTCCCTGAGCCACAACAGCCCCATGCAGCGCTACAGGCTGGGGAAAGAAGAGTGGCTGGAAAGCTGCCTGGCAGAAAGGGAACTGGGGGTGCTAGCTGGCAATCAGCTTAACATGGGCCAGCACCATGCCTAGGTGGCCAAGAAGGCCAATAACATCCTGGCCTGCATCAGGAATAGCAAGGCCAGCAGGAGTAGAGAAGTGATCATAACCCCTGCACTCGGCATTGGTGAGGCCACACCTCGAGTACTGTGTCCAGTTCTGGGCCCCTCACTACAGGAAGGACATTGAGGTGTAATGATATCCATTTTGTAGGTTAGGAAAGAAGACACAGAAAGGCTAAATGATTTTTTCTTCCATTCTGTAAAGAGAAATGGGAGTGTATGCTCACTACTTGCTTGTGTATAACTGGAAATAGGCACAGTTTTGAAGAGTACCACTAATTTTGCTTCAGGAGCTAAATTACTCTCACACAGTTATATCTGTTGAAATATTTATAATCTAAACTATATATTTAATAGATGACTACCTTATGGCAATCATTAATTCCACTGATAAGCTCTTTTGATCTTTAAAAATTATTTTGATTCAAACTTTCTGTGTGTATGACTCTATTTGATGCCTGACTTTTAGAAGCAGATAAATTAGATAAATTCAGCTGTGAGTCTCTAATGCAACCTAGCTCCAACAGTAACATTAACTTTAGGGAACCAATAAACTTGGTGTCTCCTGATAAAAGGTTGTATATAGTATTTGAACAGTTTCCTCGATCTCTTTGAAGACAAACTCTTCAAAGTGTCGTTTTCAGCTCCAGGATGTTTTATGTGGTAAACCCATATAATCACTTTGGCCTCCCCAACATCAAACTTGAGTTAGCAGAATAGTCTGTTCACTTTGAGCCATTAGTAAAGGCCCTCTGGACCATCCTAAAACCATTTTCTATGCTTCAGAAATCTTTATAGTGACTCTGGGTCCATTTTCTTAGTACACAAATACTTGATTTATAGTTTTTAATTTAAATTATGTAAAAGGTACTTTGACTTAAACATAATGGAACTTGGCTGTTGTGAGCTACTCGCTCAACTTCTGAACTCAAAGTCAAGAATATTCGTAACAAACTCATGAGACTATAATATGAAGTAAATGATGGCAACTTGCTGGTATACCTTAGCCACATAAATAACCTGCAGTAGAATTTTCAAGAACTGTTGGAGCATACTAGCATATCTGAGTCAATGTTAGAAAGGATTCTTGGAAATGAAACTACCACATTTCTGATCTATGTTCTCTCTTTAGGTCTTTAAATTCTACAACTTCTGTTTCCTTTTGTAGCTCTGTGTGCTCTAAGATGTCTAGTAAAACTTGTGTAAAAAGTGTAGTCAGTGATTGTATTTTCCCACCTTGAATTTCTTATCATAAACCAATCAGTTTAAATTACTTTTGAAGTTTTTTTAGCCTTTTTTAGTTTCTTCAACTGTCAAACATTATTCTTCTTTACAGTTATGATAATTGATTTATCTATATATCACATTTATTTTCATTAATGATCAGGTTAGTCTTCCTGTCTTGGAAATTAAAAACACAAGAAAAATAAAGCATTTCCTGTAGTTTGGAAACTAGTTTTCTGATGACTGCATACTGCCAAATCTGGCTGATCTTAATTTTTTTCCTCAATAGTGAGTGACCTCATACAACCTTGTGTGTGAGAACACCTAGACACCTGATGGGTGAACATTTCTGAAAACAAACAAAATTTGTTTCACAGACTGAATCTGTTTTGAGATTTTAGAAGCATAAAGGATTTTAATTTCACACATCAATAAAACAATTTCTGAAATATATCTTGATACAGATAGTTTATCGGGAACTTACTGATTTAAGGAAGTTAGTTGTGAATTTTAAGAAATACAGTTGCCTATTGACTGGACTGATTTTTCTTTTGTTATCAAGCAATTGTCTTTAACTAGCATAAGGCATCTTTCATTCCATAGAGACAACGAATATGACAATGGTATGAGCTTTGAAGCCATCTTCAAAAATTTTTACAACTGAAAGAAAAAAAAAGTTTCAGGAGAAAAAAAAAAAAATATTTTTTAAAAACAGTATATTGTCACTTTCTGTGTGTGTTATATAATTACATATATTGGACTCTGGTGAAAAACGAAGCAAAAATAACGCTACTGTGATTGTTCAATATTAAAAATATGTATTTTTATGTACTAAATGCATTTGAGCTCAGTCCACCATGAAAAAAAAATTGAAAAAAATGCATGCTTGCAGAAACTCCAAGCCAACTTCTGCAAGGTATATAAAGAACCTGAAATCTCAGGTGAATAAATACATTTCTAAAGCTGAGGAAATGTATGTTGTATGAAGGTTCCATCTTTTCCAAGTCCCTCTTGAGTCATAAAGCTGGACAAGTAATGAAAGCTTACTAATAAACAATCCCCATAGGTTTAAAGACCACTTAATACTCCAGATAATTCCTCTTGTTATCTTGAGAAGCACTGGCTTAGAAAGGATATGTTTTCCTGGTGTTGCCAAAGCTTTTCAAGTACTGCAGCATAGCATAGACATAGGCTGTGCTGTTCCAGTTGGCCTCAGAGCCCTGGAATGTTCCCAGAGATGTTTAATTTTCTAGCAAAGACCCAGCCATATGGTCCCGACTCTCACATTTAACTAGCATAAGGCATCTTTCATTCCATAGAGACAACGAATATGACAATGGTATGAGCTTTGAAGCCATCTTCAAAAATTTTTACAACTGAAAGAAAAAAAAAGTTTCAGGAGAAAAAAAAAAAAAGCTATTTTTTAAAGACAGTATATTGTCACTTTCTGTGTGTGTTATATAATTACATATATTGGACTCTGGTGAAAAACGAAGCAAAAATAACGCTACTGTGATTGTTCAATATTAAAAATATGTATTTTTATGTACTAAATGCATTTGAGCTCAGTCCACCATGAAAAAAAAATTGAAAAAAATGCATGCTTGCAGAAACTCCAAGCCAACTTCTGCAAGGTATATAAAGAACCTGAAATCTCAGGTGAATAAATACATTTCTAAAGCTGAGGAAATGTATGTTGTATGAAGGTTCCATCTTTTCCAAGTCCCTCTTGAGTCATAAAGCTGGACAAGTAATGAAAGCTTACTAATAAACAATCCCCATAGGTTTAAAGACCACTTAATACTCCAGATAATTCCTCTTGTTATCTTGAGAAGCACTGGCTTAGAAAGGATATGTTTTCCTGGTGTTGCCAAAGCTTTTCAAGTACTGCAGCATAGCATAGACATAGGCTGTGCTGTTCCAGTTGGCCTCAGAGCCCTGGAATGTTCCCAGAGATGTTTAATTTTCTAGCAAAGACCCAGCCATATGGTCCCGACTCTCACAGTAGCCATGGCCATTAAACTGTGTCTCAGATGTTCTATTTTGTACTGTCTCACCTAGTGTCCCTTCCTCCTGTTGTGCAGTGGGTTTGGTTACCTATAGTGCCACAAGACTGTCCAGCTTTTAGCTTCAGTTAGCCTCTGATTCTGAAAGAAAGTAAGGATTCAATATGTTCTTCTGAGGGAGGAGGTGGTGGTTATATTTTAACTAGAACCCATTCCCCTTGAAAGAAAGAAGTGAATGTACTTCTTAACTAGAAGGATTTTTTCTGTTTGAAGTAATATTTCTGTTGTTACTAGGATGGAGCTGTCCTGCTCTTCTGCTGATTGCAAATTGAGAATGAGTAAGACAGCACTTTATTTCTTTTAGATAAATTGTACAGTGGCTAGAACTCAACTTGTCTTTTATATGCTTCTTCTCTAATGATGCATCAACTTAGACTAGTCAGACCTAAGATTGTTAAATTGCGTTACATCTGTTGCTCCAGGCTTATGCTCAGTACATGTTGTTTCATAGATGAAAACAGGCATGTGGTTAGGTTCCATCCTTTATGAAGATGGCTGGTGGAATGTTTAGCTGCAGTTGACTTCTGACCAGTCTCAGTAGCCTCCAAAGGAACAAAAGATACTGTATTAGCAGCAGACAGACTTACAACAAATGGTTTTGAACTAGTTTTGTTACAGGTGATTTACTGTAATATTTAGTACAACCATTTTCAAAATGACCATGTTTACAAGTGCTCAAACATCATAAAATTCATGACAAAATAAGACACTTATGAACACAGCTTCAGTGATTTAAGGTAACAGAAAGATTTCAATAGACCAACATTCAGTTATGCAACAGAACCAAATATCCATCTCAAGATGGCTTTAAATGAATACCTGAAAAATAAAGTGTTTGCAACCTTAAGTAAGTGAATCATTCAGACTTCATTACCAATTGAAAGTTGCATTTCTTGATCTAATTGAATCTAAATGTTTGCCTCTTAAAAAAATAATAAATACATATTTTAAAAAGTTAGCCCAAGCTGGCCCAAAAATTCCGAAGTATTTAAATTATTTTAGGTGATACAGACTTACACCCCATACTTTTCATTGAGAACCAAACCCTTATGTATTTTGGACTGAAAATTAGAACTATTTAAAATATTAGCAATTCTTAATATCTTTATTTTGGTAATTCTCATGATAGTAAAATAAAGACTTGTGGTAAATGTGTAATAGATTTTGCTTTTAAAAAACTAGATAGTACAATAGTTTACTTATCTATTTCAGTCACAGGCTTTCTGTCCCTGAATAGCACACAAATAGTACTTGAAAGTCAAAGATTGCAGCTAAGTATGTGATTCCAACTGCAATTAAATTACCCATATAATGTTACCGTATTTATATACCTAATTCTATTCAGGACCATGATTTAGCTTGAAAGTTGTGTAACTATACAGGAAAGTAAACAAGACAAAACATTCTCTCTATTTACTGAGTAATATATTGTTATTTATTATTGAATTCAATATTCAATAGATTTCAGAAAACAGTGTCTGAAAATGGTGTAATTATTTTTATTTATTTTTAGTGGAGATACTGTTATAAGAGATAGGAATCTTATTACTGAACTTCCTAATGCATACAAATCAGTATTAGGAAAAAAAAAAAGCCTGAAAAATGATTTTAAAAAATTCAATCTAGAGAGTCTCAAAACTGGATAAAAACTCAGGTGTTAACAGGCATGGTCTGGTTGTGGGTGGAGGAACTGCTTCAGAAGACTCACTGGTAGTTTTATAAATGATCTTTCCATCACACCTGCGGGAATCATGACATTAAATAATGAATGAATACTTCTATTCTATTCTATTCTAAAACAAAACCAAAGGCATGAATGTGTCTAACATAGACTGGGAAACTTTTATAAAGTTATCTGAATTAAGCTGAATGTGTCAAGAAGGAAAAGACTAGGTACAAATTATAAAAACAGAAATAAAACAAAGAATAAATAACTTCTTTATCCTGTGGTTTTGTCTCATAAGTTTTATAGATAATCTCATGATTCTTTGGGAGAAAATAATCTGTTTGAGTATAAATTCTATATAAAAGTAAGAGATATACATATATTTTTGTTAGTAGGTACAAATATCAAGAAATGTTTCAGTTCCTGAAATATTTTATTAATTGTACCATTTCCAAATATTTCTTTTTAACACAGCAGCTTGAGAAAAGCAATCAGTCACTTAGCCTTATGAAATTCTGCATAATTATTTTCACTTTTAGACATAAATGTATCTAATAATATAAGCTCAGTTAATTTAAACTAAGACACAGTAGACAGCAGGAAATCCATATTTACAAAAGAAGTTTTATTGAGTTAACAACCTGGTCAGACAAAACTATGGATTAAGATAAATATTCAGGTACTTAATATTTTAAACATTGTATTGCATTTATTTCAGTTAGTAAGAACAGAAGTTAGAAGTGTCCATGATTTGAAGTAATCCTTTTGAGCTTTCTTCATTCTTCCTGTTACAAATAATGATTCTAATTTAAAAAAACCCAAACAAGCCAAACCAAAACCACATGTACAAACTGGAGATATTATTTTCCATATGTATTGATTTTTAAACTATTAGCTCCATAAACTTAACTTCAAATGACTGTCCTTAATTGTATAAGAAAAGACAGAATCTGTAAATCTAAAGTGAATAAAAGTTTCTCTTTTACATAGCTATATGGAATTGAGAATGAATCAATCTTATGCTTCTTCTCTCATCCATGTATGTTTTTTATCCTTTCTTTTTTTACCCAGGCATGAAACATGCCAAATTCTTTCCACGGTAATTTAAGGGAAACAAGAGACCACCTGCAAAAATTTTACATACAATGTTGGACTAGAGTGGAGATTTTGGTATTGCTATTTGAAGTTTTTCTCTTTATGGCACCTTTGTGGAGTAAATGTAAAATAGTAAACCATGATAAAGGTTACATGGATGCAAATGAAAAGCAACAGAGAAATTATCCTACAGCAGCCAAGTGAGTTACTCACTGCTGATTTTTTCTGTGGTAGCTTTGTTTCACGTCAGAGTGACATGGATAAAGAAGGTAAAATGGAAATGTTGTGGCTGCAAGAAACAGCTAAAAGTTTCAAAATGTATAGGGTTTTAATATGGTTCTCTTAGCTAGACATTAGGAAGATGTCAGGAAATAAAATCCTTGTCTGGCTCCAGTGATGTTGGAGATTTACAAATAGCCTGTATGAACATTGCACACCCTTTCCATTGTATATATAGTAACAAAATGTGAATTATTTTATACAGTAAAAACTAAACTCTATTAAAAGCTGCCACTTGCAATTTATTGCAAATTATTGCTCCAAATTATTGCAATAATTGGAGTAAGAGTTATACTCAGCATTTATCTTTCAGAATTTCATTAAATTTGTATCAATTTTAAACTTAACTTAATTACATTTAAAGTAGAAAATACTTATGTCAAAACTTTTAAAACCTGAATCAGGTTTTACCATTTTTAGAAGTAATTCAACACACTAAAAGAAGAAAAACAACTCCCTCCTTTAATAATGCTCTGGTTGCTCTAATATGTACTTACACTTTTTGTAGGAATAAATATAACTATTTCAAATTTTAGAGAATGCTATCAAAACCTAAAAACTATTTACACTCTTTAGCCTCATTTTAGATGTTGAGATGAACTGTTCTCTTAATTTAATTTCCCTAACTGCCAATTAATTAGTCCCATCAAGGTTAATGGAGCCAAATGCTGAGCCACTGTCCTGTGTTTTCCATTTTTCTCCTATTTACTTATTTAGATTTCTTTATATAACTACTCATTCTATAGTTTCATAACCTCTTTTCAAGAATGAGTTCATTGATATTTTCCTTTTTTGTCTGTTCTCTATGTATGGCAAGAAAACTTTTGAAAAGGCTGTGTTCAAATTTTCTACCCCAGTGAGAATCAGTAGAATCACAATTACATGCATCTTTCAAATTCTCCTACTACATTGAAAAATATGAAAATGTTTTCTCATTTCTGTGATTCTAGGAGTGTGTAAAGCCAAAATTTCAAAGGCAAATTCCCCTCTACATCTGAAGTTCAGATAGAATGTGTCATCAGTAAGTTCACAGAGGACACGAAGTTAGGTGGGAGTGTTGATCTGCATGAGGAGAGAGAGGCTCTACAAAGAGACTTGGATAGATTGGATCATTGGGCTAATGTCAATGGTCTGGGCTTCAGCAAGACCAAGTGCTGGGTCCTGCACTTGGGCCACAACAACCCCAGGCAACGCTACAGGCTTGGGGAAGTGTGGCTGGAAAGTGTCTGGCAGAAAAGGGCCTGGGGGTTCTAATTGAGAAGCAGCTGAATATGAGCCAGCAGTGTGCCCAGGTGGCCAAGAAAGCCAATGGCATCCTGGCTTGTATTAGAAATAGTGTGACCAGCAGAAGCAGAGAGGTGATTGTCCCCCTGTACTCAACACTGGTGAGGCCACATCTGGAGTATTGTGTCCAATTTTGGGCACCTCAATTCAAGAGAGATATCGAGGTGCAGGAGGGAGTACAGAGGAGGGCAATGAAGCTGGTGAAGGGCCTAGAGAATAAATCTTACAAGGAACACTTGAAAGAGCTGGATATGTTTAGTCTGAGGAAGAGGAGGCTGAGGGGAGGCCTTATCAGTCTCTACAACTACCTGAAAGGACATTGTAGAGAAGCTGATGCTGGTCTCTTCTCACAGAGAATTAGTGATAGAACAAGAGGGAATGGCTTCAAGCTGCAACAGGGTAGGCTTAGACTGGACATTAGGAAACATTTTTTTCACAGAAAGAGTGATTAGACACTGGAATAGGCTGCCCAGGGAGGTGGTTGAGTCACCATCTCTGGATATGTCTAAAGGTCGTTTGGATGTGATGTTGTTGGATATGGTTTAGGGGAGAACTAGGGATAATGGTTGGACTCAGTGATCCCAAGGGTCTTTTCCAATCTGAATGGTTCTATGATTCTCTGATTCTATGATTCAGCCTACAGAATTAAAAATAAAATGAGGGTTTGTTGTTTGTAAAAAAAAAATCAACAAATTTGAGTCCTATTTGTAAAATATTTCTGAAATTTCTTCATTATATGCAAACTGTAGCATAAACTTCATAAAAAGTGATTACCAAACTTTATTGTATGACTTTTAAGTTCTAGTTCATACTAAATAACTTTGTAACTGGTTGGGTTTATTTAACTGATAATCTTCCCATGTTCTTGTAGCCTAACCATATCAAGTATGGCTGAATTTACCAAATTGAATTCAGTTAATAAAAATGTTGAAATAAAAAATACCCCAGTAGAAAAATCAAATAAATAAAAAATGTAATTAAAAAAAAATGGCAGGCTCACACATCAAGTTTACATTACCACAACTGTTTTGATAATGTTTAATTCAGAGTTCCTGACATAGTGGGAGGCAAAAATCCCAGGCAAGTGAACATCTTTTTCATGGGAATGTAAACAAAAACCATCACTTCTGCCATTGCTACTAACAGCAATTGTGAAAAAATGAGTTTTTGAAGCCTTTGTTTTATTTATTGGCAAACCTGAGCACTCTGAGAGTTGTAAAAGCATGTAAAAAAGATTAACATTTAGTCATGTCTGGTTAATAATACCTTATTCATCCTGTCATCTACATGGTTCCAAAATGTTTTGTGAAATTGGATGAAGGAAACAGGTGAAAAAAGAAGACAGTAATTTTATTAAGGTTACTCTTTATTTTTACTTACACACCGAGTACAGAGCAGCAGTTCACATGTAGACCTCGAATCACCTAGAAGTAGAATAGCTCAACTACTGTTGCTGACACTGTACAAAAAAAATCACTATAAGGAAATTAACAAATTACCATGTCACCTTCTAAGATCTGAGTCAATCAGAACCAAGGGCACATTACAGAGAGAAATTAAAACTTCTTTATGTAGTATCAACAGATTGGTTCCAAGACAGAGTACTCCCCACAGAGGGAACTGCTTTAGCCTCTTTCGATGAAGAGAATATTTGGTAGACCACCATGTGTTTTCATGATGCTTGTGAGAAGAGGCTGTTGTGTTATATTTTAATAAACACTCAGTGAAAGAGTTAATTCACTGATTTAAAGAGGGATTTGGTTTCTACCTCAGATAAATCAGAGATAGAATTGAATAAAATAAAGAGGTATTGCTTGGGTACTGCGAGTACTCTATGGAGATCCCAAGAGTGGTTTTATTTATTTATTTTTAAAATACTGATCCCAGTAGTTGAATCACTTTGCACAGAAGGTTTGGATTACTTTTTCACAAGTAGCTGTGAGCCCTGGATTATGTTTCTGTTTTTCTGAAAATTTGAACCTTCTAAACGACATACTGTTTTGAAGTGTAACATCATAAAGGCTGAGCTCACATCTCTAAACAAAAATGGCTAGAGGTGAGGAAGAGGGGAAGTATCTGTGTGTACATGGAAGTGCAAAGGTGTTTTATGTTTTACATCAGTGTTTTGTAACTCAGTGTGCTTTGTGAACCTTAAGTAGCAGCAATAAAGTGAGAAGTTCCTTCGTCACTGTCAGCAGACTTTCAGATTAACAGCTTTTCTTTTTACTCTTCCTTGGAGGATTTCAAGCACTACTTTACAGGGTTTTTTACATGTAAAAAATTATTGTCATGATGATGAGCTTGCTACATTCTCTTTCAAATGGTATATGAGAACCTCTGAGTCCATGGACATTGCAAACAATGGACCTCATGTTTATAGAATGCTTTTTCAGAGTGCAGAGTTCTTCTATGTGCCATTTATTTAAGTCGCTGTTATTTTGCGGTTGCAAGAGAAAAAAGACTTTTCACACTGAAATTAAGTTTAGTGTAGAAGATAGAGGCGGTCCTATTCTGTTTAGAGTTCGTTAGACCTTTACGGAAATACAAGCTGATTTGGATGTGAGGGGCAGACAAGCTGCAGGAATTCCACCAGAGAGGTGTGACATTAGTATTAACACTTCAAAAGAACTATGAAGGAAGAATGTTTTGTTGGGTTTTTTTTTCTTTTTTTCTTTTTTTTTTTTTCTTTTAAGGTTAGGTCTATAGAGGGATATATGATAACTCTTCTAATATACTGGGAAGGCTGATTAGCTGTTTTTCTACAAGTAAAATAAGAGGAAAACATTTTGTGGCTTTTTAGGGGGAGGTTGTGTTTTCGTTTTTTTTGGTTTTTTGAAAGTAAAATGTGGTTACGTTTTTTAAGGAAATAAATTAATTCATGATGGCTTTCAAAGAAGGTGGAAGAATGTCTTTCAATAATGATTTTTTACAGGAATTTATCAAACATCTCTGACAATTTATTTGATCATGCATAATAGGTGAAATAGATTATTTCCTGTGGTTAGCTTCAAGCTGTTTTTTTTTGTTTGTATCCCTTTCTGGGTAAAAACAGTAGATTAACAATTAGTTTCTCTCTGATCTTCATGGTAAAACTCATCACAAGGAGACAGTTTTTATTGATCGTAAGTCCCAGTATAAACACTGAGGAAGGATTTAAATATTTTGTTGGGCATTGTTTAGGAAGGGACTCATTAATCTTTCTGTGTAATTTCATAATTTAACAAATTAAGCAAAAAAAAAAAAAAAGAAAAAGAAAAAGAAACTTTTCTTTTTTGTATAACATATCTTTTATATAATGCATGGGATTTTACTTGCATTGGAAATTACTATATTTTGAGAGACCTTGAAAGCAAGATGCTTACACAAAGTAATATATGAACTGGAGTAGCTTTCAGGAAAATTGTATGCTTATCAGAATTTTGAAACACAAAATATCAGTGTAAAATATTTCAATGCCATCTGTGAACCATTTGAATGGTCTTAGCCGTGCAATTATGTGCACATTGTGCAAGAATATATTCTCATTTAATATACAAAGTGGCAGTTCTAGAAGCTGAGTATATCCACATCAGAGATGGACTATCAATTCTGATTGACCATGACAGGATATAGAACAAAACACAGTTTGCCTGCAAAGGGAATGCAGCTTGGATGTGAGCCTGGAAATTCTTTGTCCTTGAGTCTGTGATCAAATACATGCCAAATAGCTCAGCATTTCTTCAAGCAAATGTTAAGGCTGTAGCCCAAAGAAGCCAACTACCTTCATGGTCATTGTTATCTAATTTTACTGATTTAGCAGTTGGATGAATGCAAGTTCTGTGTAAAAAGGCTAACAGAAACACAAGACTTAAAAAATTTGGTGAATAAGAAGTGTGGATGGGAAGGATTTTGTCAGTTGTTGGACATGGACATGAAGAGTAAAGAACAAAACACTGGTGGAGGAAACATTAAACATGAGAATTTTTGCTTTTCTGACTTTGGAAGGAAAACGCAAACACAGGAAACCTCAGTGTAATACGGTGGCTGAGTAAACACTCAAATAAGATAATTGTCAATCACTTACTTTACACTGTGTTAAAGGATTTGTTTTAACATTGCTACTATTCTTCGGATCCCTTGAGTGCTGTGACATTCCCACACATTGCTGGCAATTACTGGTGAAGTGCTCACATATAGGTTTTACATAAAGATCTACAGTACAATAGAAGACAAAGTTTACCATTCTAAATGGTGAAGAGATATCAGCTGATTAAGCTGCTTGCACTTAAAAGAAATATGAAATTACCTGCTTTTCTGATTTTGCTGGTATTCTTGCTAAGAAAAGCAAGGAACATTGATTGCTTTAGGCAGATTCACATAAACATTCAATATAGAGGGGGTCTTTTGGGTCTTTTTGGAACAAATGTGTTGTTTTGTTTTTTATCCCCTGCTTGAGTCTAGACTATTATTTTTATTATTCAGCATTCAGGAACCATAGGTATAGTTTTTAGGTATCCAAAGAGCAAACTATATCTTTCTTCAGTATTGTAATCCTGAGAATCAGAAAGAGAACACATATCCCAATGAGAAAATAGAGCAATTTTGTCTATATTATTTTTTCCTTCAATTTCCTTCATCAGAGTACTACCAGTGACAACAATAACAGGTGTTTTTTAGGGTTTTTTTTTTTTGTTTGGTTTGGCTTGTGTCTGGGTGGTTTTTTTTGTTTGTTTGCTTTTTGTATGGTTTTGTTAAATTTATTCTTTCAATGTCATTAGATATGCAGCCAATTAGTAGATTTTAAACTTCTACAAAATGTCATCAATACATGGAAAGAGAACACACCAGTGGATCTATATCACCTTAGAATATGAATAAATCTTTGTAAAAACTAGAGCTTGATTTTCTTTCATGAGGTTTGAGGCTTAATTTTTGGTAGCATACATATTTTCGTTTTAAGTGGGGCATAACACACTTGAGTCTTCTTATGGATTTTTTTGCCATAATTATAATTTAGTCTTTAAATTGCTGAGCTCTTCTGAGACATCATATGAAGTGAATCTTTAAGTCTCATATAATTTGGAGTTTTTTCTGGTTACTGGGGCCAGCCTGTACAACAGTGTTATATTCCATTATTTAATTGCCATAGTTTTAACAGTAACTGTTAATAATAACAGTGTTTCCTATTTGACTTAACATAAATTGATAAACATTTACAAAAATTTAGGCATGTAGAAACGGTAGGATGAATGCATAAAATAATCTCACAATATCTGTTTCTAATTACAATAACTTTCAACATAAAATAAGATTCCAGAAAAAACCCCACATAACAGGTATGTAAGAAAAATAAAGTTAGCAATTAAAAACCAATAAGTATCCTTATTGGACTTTGACCTGTAAAGTACTTAGTGTCTTCAGATTTACAGGCTGTAAAATAGTCATCTATTGAAATACAATAGGATAAAATAGAAGGGCTAACTTTCAGATTAAGGACCATTATTTTCTTGATTCTGTTGCAAGGTGCAGAAGAACTGGACTGCCTGGAATATATGGGAAGTAGTTAAGGACACAAAGTAAAGAAATGCAACATTAAGAAAACATCCTAAAATCATACATTCATTGCAGGGTTTTGGAGGAAATTCTTTGTGTACTGCTTCCAGGAGCCTTTTCCTTCCAAGATTTCATAGCTACAAAGCTTTATAATCATCAGGTAGAGTACTGAAAGGCACTCAGATTATAGAGTTGGATTGTTTCCTGTGTCCCATACCTGTATTCTTATACATCCTATGTGAATTCACACAGTGAGGGTTCAGAGTTTAAACACTTCATCTAACAAGGGTAGCACTGGACTTTCTGTGAACTCATTGCTTCCTGCTGATGTTATTACAGCATAAAACCTATCTCAGTGGCTGAAAGGTTGCCCAGAAGTAAAGGGCCTGAGGTTGCTGGTTGACAGACAGATAAACATGAGCCAGCAGTGTGCCCAGGTAGCCAAGAAGGCCAATAGCTTCCTGCCCTGCATCAGGAATAGCATGGCCAGCAGGACTAGAAAAGTGATTGTGCCCCTGTACTCGGCACTGGTGAGGCCATGCCTTGAGTACCGTGTTCAGTTCCAGGCCACTCACTACAAGGACACTGAGGTGCTGGAGCATGTCCAGAGAAGAGCAACCAAGCTGGTGAGGGGTCTGGAGAAGAAATCCTGTAAGGAGACGCTGAGGGCATTAGGATTGTATACTTTGGAGAAGAGGAGGCTGAGGGGAGACCTCATTGCTCTCTACAACTATCTGAAGGAATGTTATAATGAGGTTGGCATTTGCCTCTTCTCCCAAGTAAATAACGATAGAACTAGAGAAAATGGCCTGAAGTTGCACCAAGGCAGGTTTAGACTAGATATTATGAAGAATTTCTTCACTGAAAGAATAATCAGGCACTGGAACAGGCTGCCCAGGGAGGCAGTTGAGTCACCATTCCTGGAGGTATTTAAGACACGTATAGATGTGGCATTTCAGGGCATGCTCTAGTGGGCATGGTGGGTTTTTGGGGGTTGTGTCATGTTGTAGGTTTTGTGGGGTATGTAGTTGTGGGTTTGTGGTGTTTCCTTCACCTGGGTGGATGGTTTGACTCAGTGATCTTAGAGGTCTTTTCCAACCACGACAATTCTGTAATTCTGCAAAAATATTTTTATTCAACATATGCAGAATAAGGTGGCAGAATGCAGACTGAAAGAAAGCTGAGCTTTCCCCTTTCCCTCTATATCAGGAATAGATTTTGCACTGCGAACTGGGAAGCAGTGCTTTGTTTTCAGATGTTTTTAGTGGTGTTTTTTGTTTGGTTGTTTGTGTTGTTTTGTTTTTTTTCTGTTTCAGTGTTTTTACTGAAGGCAAAAATTTTCTGTTCCTAGTGCTCTGGTCATGGATAGTGCATACTTTCCTGTGGTGTCTTAGTATGATGGACACAACAAGTGTGTTCCTGAAGTCCAACTAGTCAATTTAAACAATGCTGAAGCTTCTTGCTGGCATCTTGCTGGCATCCAAGTGACAATTTTCTGTTATCTTTCTTACTGTTCATTTCCCTGTTCAGTGTTGGCAGTGTCCTAACTCTGCATCTTCTGAGTTTTTAATTTGTCTGCTGACAATTTGCTAAGTAATGATGTTCTTCCAAAGAACGATCTTTGTGCCTTCACAGAGTATTTTTACCTACTCGTACAAATGTTTGCTTTGAAGTGGGGAGGCTGTGATCTGAAATATCACTGTATTGCAGTATTTGCAGCTTGCAATTGCAGCTTGAAATGATGCTGGAAAGTTCAAAACAGATTTATAATGAGATCTGCAGAAGTACATGAAGATTAGTTTTAGCACTTTGGTTACTAAGATTGCATTTGAAGATAAATATACTGTACTCTTAAACGTAATGACAGTTATTGGCTAAAAGGAAATAAAGAAAAATTGGATTGGACAACAATTATCAATAGTGCATTATTGCAACATAAGTCTGAATAAATTGCTCTTAGGGGAAAAAAAAGCCAACAAAGGCTAACATGCTGTGTGTATTTCTAACAATCAATACAGTGACTAATCGTGTGGAGCACAGAATGGTCTCCACAGCTAGGATCTTTATTTGCTTTTAAGCAGAATAAAATAGGAAGTTGCCTTACAGGTAAAGAGAACCATATTTGAAAACAGATACTCTCGTAAAATATGTTTTGAAGCTGAGAATTTAGAACTGCGTTATAAATATTTGTGCATATCTGATATTCAAGTGGGCCCTTGTTTAACAAAATCTTTATCATCTACAGTTTGATATAGATTAAAAGCAAATGACAGTGATATTCCTAATGATACATTTCCCCATACCCCATTTCCCTGTTGTCTTACAGGAAGATTTTTAGGTATTTTAATTGTAGAATGTTTTTATTGTTTTCTCAATAAACAATCCCAAAACTGTTTGGACATGGATGCAAGATTTAAAAACCCAGAGGAATAAGATCGTGAAATGTACTCATGTTTTGTTTCTAGTACCTGGTGGAAGGAGACAAAGATTGATTCAGGGGCCACTTAAGCAAACTGCATATATGTAAGACAATAGATGGAATGGGAGTGGCTGGTGTGCTGTTGAAGGAGACATCGCAAGGCAGTTTTCTATTAACTTTGAAAGATCTTGGGGATTTGCAATATCACTGATGACAATAAAAGGCATAAATGTCACACTCATCTTGAAAAGGGAGTGGAAGAATTATCTAAGGAACTACAGGCTTTATCAGCTTCATTTCCATCCCCATAATGACTGACCCTGTAAACAGAGAGCAATGGACCATACTTACGTTGAGATTAGCCAGATAGCTAGCAGCATTCCAGTAGGCAAACCGGGGAGATGGCTTGGGTATGTGGAAAATGAATAAATGGCTCTGTGGGGGCTTAGCTGCTAGCTGAGCTCAATCCACAACAAGAACTTCAGTGACCTGGAGAAAAGGGTTTATGAAGTTTAGCAAAAACAAATGCTGCCTCAAGCTTCCTCACATATGAATAAAATTTAAGGAGGTACAAATATACTGAAAAATAAAGTTTGCCCTATACCTTTATTATAAATTAACAGGAAGTTGACCAATGCCATCGAGCTATAACTTTTGTAACAGGCTTTAGAACAGGTTTTAAAATATAAGGTAGGATGTCAGCTTAGGATATAATACTAATACTGTTGGATCACATTCAAACTGGATGTCACCTCCTTATAGATTCTTGGCTTGCTTACAATTTATGGACTTTGTACTATTCTTTCCTTTTATTTTGAGTAATACATGAGAGAGCTGGAAAAGGTGATTCAAGAGAGGTTCCAAAGTAACTGAATGATTTTCATACTGACAAAGCTGACTTTGCAATATGGAAGACACGCATCTTACTGGTTATCGTGGCTGTCTACAAAACAGGACTGTTATGGAGAAAAAAGCTACAGAGCAACCATTCACTGCAGCTTTCAGTACAAGAACCAAGTGCCAGCATATTAATATACAAAAGTTGTAAAATGAGTTGTTTTATCACTAAGTGGATGATAGCTGTATAGAGCTTTTTGCCATAGTGTGATGAAGTTGCAGAATGGGTCAAGCAAGATGCATCAGGAGTTAATAGATTAACAGCATCAAATTTGAAATCTGAGCAGGAGATCATTGGAAGTAGTATTGGGAAAGAGCTACAATATATATATAAACGAAGAAGTATATTTATGAAATATAAAAATAAGAAGATTTTTAATCTTCCTTATGACTCTTATTTGAGGGCCCTGAACTCTTGAAGGCTTTATCTATTCAGTTGTCTTAAACACTGACTATGAGAATATTTGTACCCATTTCCATGAAGACTTGAATGTAAACTGTTAATTTAAACCATTGTAGAAGTTAGGCTAGCTGTTCTAATCCAGGCCTGAAGTAGCACTATTTTAATTTGATTTAAACTGAGAGGAACATATTACTTTGAAGGAAAATGCTAGGAACTAATAACTAAATAGAAGCAATAAATAAATGAATCCCTGTAAGAAATAAATTTTGTTTATCTATTTAGCTCATTGAGTTTTTAGATGTAGATATGTGTCTTAAGCTAAAAGTAGACAGTGTGTTAAGAAAGATGTACTTTCGGAGGCTTGGTTAATCACCAATTGACTGAAGAATTGGAAAGGAATAAAGGCAAAAACAGTTGTCCAAATGTTAGTGTTGCTATAAAAGGTGGGAACCTAAATAATGACACGTAAAATACAGGCAAAATGAATTCCAACTAATTCTAACTCAAATTCTAGTATACAACAATAGGTCACAAAAGGGAGTGCTAATTAAATTCCAGCAAAATTTGCTCTTAATTAGGTGTTTTTAAAAATTTTTATAAATTGTACTTTATGTATAAAGCTAGCCATTTGGTACATAAAATGCAAAATATAAATACCATGGAAAACAGAGATGTGAAAAAGTTTTCTCGTGGCTTCATTTACTTAGAACACCCCCATCATCTGAAGGAGGATGTAGAAAAGTAGTAAAAGCCAATTTTCAACTTCACAGAAGCAACAGAAGTGACAAATGATAGCCAGCAGGACTCTCTGCTGTTGCAGCTTGCTGAACCAGATGTCCAAGAGATTTCCAAAACACTGAGAATAGAAACATAATTTCTTACCTGAAAGTTGCCATGGATCATCTAGATCACTATTTTACATTCCAAAAGCACAACAGGATTCGAGAAGCTCTATTTTTTTTTTTTTGTAGGCAAGACAGTTGCAGTCAAAATCTATACATGGTTTCAAAAAAAGTCAGCTGTAGCACACTCCAAAATGCTGCTGTGTTATGGCACTTTTGCAAAATGAGGTTGTCAAAACTTACCCTATTGACAATTGTAGGAACAGCAGACCCGGATAATATTGACATAGACCAGGGTTGACATTTGATAAACTGCTAGTCACTGCTGTAGCAGGAAAACATTGCCTGGTGCTGAGTATAAAATATAAATAAAACTATCCCAGTAGCACCACAGTGAATTCTACCAAGCACAAAGGTGACAAAGTTAGTGAACATAGTGGTAGTTCTAGGGGCTCTCTGAATAAAAGATCACATGTTGCTCATGAGGTCCACCCAGGTCACTGTTTCTGGAAATTTACTTCATAGGAAACAGAAAATATGTCTGGACACAAGTCTGTCTTCTCTAAAACAACTGAAACACTCATACATGGAGACATTGAAAACGCTATTGTGAAGATTAAAGATAAGACCACATATGACGGGGAGGAATTAGAAAAAATAATTGAAAATATCAGTAGTTTTCAATGAGAGTTAGATTCCTAAATCTATTTGGGCTTCATTTATCTTCATACTCTTTTAAAGATATCAAGAAAGAACTTCCATACATTGTAAATTCCGAAATTTCTACACTGTAATGTCCATTGCAGAGGTCATCACCTGTAACATGAAAACAATATCCTACAAAAGAAATAAGTGAAATAGTTATTCACATCTGACGTATGATGGTAGAAGTTGAGATGCTAATAGAGGACTGCTGTTTCATTATTCCAGATTTTGTGATTGCTACAATCTAGGGTCAAGCTTTTCTTCAACTATGTTTCAAAAAAAGAAAGAAATTAATAATTTATTTAGTGTCTGAGACTCTATACTGCTGTCATTAATAAATCACTTTCGTCAGTCACATCTAGGTAAAAAAGAAAGGGTGAGGGGAAAAAAACCACACCTTTATTCTCAAAGTAATCAAGATGCTGCATTGTGAAATATGCAAGGTCATCTCAGTCTTCAGGACGTTCTTCCCTTCCTTCAGCTAGATCTAAACTGGCCTTTTTACACCTTCTGCTTGGAAATTAGACTGGAAAATTCATCCTGCCTTATGCTGTTTATATTACCTTTAAATGAAACACAATGTTCACTTCCTAGTCTGCTTGCCAGTCAAGTTTGCCTATCATGCTCCATTGCCCACTCTTGACTTTTTCCACAGTCTTTGGTTTGGGGATTCACAAAGCCTTTTCCATGCCGTATGTGGTGCTGTCACTTTCTACCTGATAAGCTAATTTACAGAAATGGGTCACAATGATCCAGACACAGAAGTTATATCCTTTTTATATGGGAACATGCAGGTAGCTGTTTGTTTATGACTGATCAAGAAAGATGTTTCAGTGTTCAGAATGGAATTCTGTTTATTCCTTTACCACAGCCTTGGCTTTTTCTAGAAGATTGAAAGTCCATGCTAGTTGCAGACTGATGTTCAGCTTCTTATCCATACGTTTTGAGAGACAGGAAGGGAACTGAGGAAATGACCTACCTATAGTTGACCCTACAGTGTTTTATCACCATTTTTTAATTCCTTACATGCTGAGTGTAAATAGAATCATCCCATTTATAATGGTGTTTCCAAAGCCTGGAAAGAAAACAAAGCAACAATAAAAATGAGTGAGGTGACCAGGGCTTGGCAAAGGGGATAAAGATAGGAGCAGATAATAATAAAGAAAAAACAGCAGTGCTTGGACGGCTTGAAGGTCAAGGAAAAAGTAGAAGAGCAGCTAAGCCTATGACTAACGCTGTTATAAGAGAATATAGGGCACGAAGAGTCAAGAACAGTAGTAGTTGAACTGCAGAAGTGTACATATAAAAAGAAATCCATCACTTAGGTTGTATTCTTTCTTGTGTTTTATATTTTCCTTTTTGTAGGACAACCTAGAAAAAGCTGAGCTTGATTAAACGACATAGTTTTATGTCGTTCTTTGGTTATTGAATCATTTTAATAATAACTAGCATTTTATTCTTTAGCTGATACTAAAATATTTTATTCTTTAAATATCTTATCAATTCTTCTGATCGATACTTTTTGAATTAAAAATAAATCAACCCCACATCTATTTCATTAGGACAAACCTTGTATTGTTCTTGTGCTGGATAGAAAGCATAGGATGGAAAATATCAGTTGATTTTTACATCATCATCATCATCATCATCATCATCTATTTATGTTTCTTACACATATTTATGATTCTACCTTTAAATAACTCCATTTTGAAATGTTCCATTTCAGGAACTTTTTAAAGGTAGCAAATGGTCATTTAATTTCTGTTATTTGTTTAGGTAAATGTTAAATAAAATTAAAACAAGTCTTAAAACCTGAAAAAGGAGAAGTTAGTGACCTCTTGACCATCATTAATATTTTGAGTCCTGCCTTTCAGCACTGCTCTGAGTTCTGGTTAAGTTCTGCACTGGGTGAAGGAAAGGGATATATGGAACAGAGAAAAAGTAGGAGCATAAGTGAAAGGGAGGCTTGAAAGACAATACATTAAAGCCCCAATATTAAAATATTGCCCCAATCAAGGCAAGAAATAAGTATATTTTTTACCTATATATTTTCCCTTTGAGTCTAACAACATGATACAAAATACAGGTATTGTTATGTCTACATATATAAGGCACTGAGCAAACCAAGGCTGAGAAAGACCATATTTTTTTATTATGATTTCACAGCGTGGATTTTTATTGTTTAAATTACTTCTAATCATTCATTCCACTGCAGTGAAGGGACTCTTAGATCCTCATTCATTGCATTCAATTTTAGCACTTAGATGTAGCTAATCTAAATTAAGAGCCTACTTCTTGTATAACTAATGGAAAGAGACTGGAATATATATATAAACAATGAGGCCCATTTAAGATCACTAGTAAATGTTAGAGGTATTTATCTATTTCCAATAAAGAGAGGGAAGGAGTTGATGGTGTCTTTTCTTCCTAATTTAGGTGCCTTGGAAATTGTCTAGGCAGGATGACCGAGCCACTCTTTTACTTTCAAGACAAGCAAAAAGACGTCAACTAAAGGCATTCACCTC
>NW_009952973.1:11290740-11328715 GCF_000747805.2 Chaetura pelagica | reverse complement strand
AATCTGAAGGCAAATATTATTTAAGCTCATGGATAAATTTTCTAATAGTTTTGCTGGCTGAGGTTTGATACTTGTTAGAAGTATCTTTAAAACTCTGTTTGGATGGGCAATATGCGTACATTTTTTTTCTTATAAATACAGGTTCCTGCTATCTCCATTTCCAGATCACATAGTTAAAGTGTCTTAATATTAAGAGCCATGGAAATGAGATATTTACTATGTGTATAGTTAGTGATAAATATGTAGTCTATGGGTCTGTGATAAGCAAGATCTTGTTCTTTGCATTCTTACAGGGCTTAACTTACAGAAAGGACAATTATTTTCTAATAAGGAAAAGATATTTTAAATATCGATCAAGCTGAATTTATAAACATTTTCTTATAGCCAAAACAATTGAACTGAGATTTGTATAAAGAAAATTCAGGATGATGAGTTAGAAACAAATATTTATGGAATCAGCAGCTGTGAGCAGTGAGGTTTCTATACAGAATCTATAGATGATTAGTTCATATGATTTAAGAAAAAGGTTATCCAGATTATTATTTTTTTCCTGGTAATCATTAATTTGTTAATTTTAGCTCTACATTATATTGAAAACTTGCCTGTCTTTGAAGAACTTCCTAATCTGTGCCTCTGCTTTCTTTTACCAAAACTCGTATGTGAACAACAAGTAATTTCAGAGTTCGGTCTCAGGTGAAGATGCACAGATTCAAATCCTTATTTCTGTGTATAAACTAGCATGTTTGACTTACGTCACCTCGTAGAAGTATAAGTTGAATCAGAGAAAATAAGTTGGTAACTAACAGTGTTACACAATTTATTTCTACCATTTAAGCCTTTTAATACTTTTAAACAACAATTAAAATAAAATATACAATGTTATTAATAAAATAAAAGAGGAAAAGAAGGAATATATGCCTGGTGAAGCCCTCTTTAGTTTAGGAACTCTGTACTTTCAAGTTTTCTAGTTTGCAGGAACCCTCAGTCTGAAAAAATGCTTTATATTTGTGTATGTATATATATAAACGTACATAGACAAGTATGCACATGTATGCATACACATGTGCACAGATACATGTGCATACACACACAAACACACAGATACACGCATACTGAAATGTTCTTGTGACCTTTCTGGAGTCCTAAACTTGCAAAGAGGCATTAGGCAGCTGTTTAATGTTAGCTTATTTTCTGCCATAAGCTTTAGTGAGAAAGGTGGAATAAAATGAGCAATCTATTATGGCTTTCAGTCAGGAGTTTTAATTGGCATTAATTAAATTGTCTTCCAAAGGGCACATTATGTAGGGGACTTCCCCATTTAAATAATTAGTCCATGTTTGTCAAACACTTCAGTTCTGGTAGACAGCCAAATTAAAAAAGAGGAGATACAGACCAGGCAAGTGTTAAACTTAAGTGCCTGCTAATTGTTTTGCACTAATTATTAGGAGCTTTTATTATGCAACTGTTAATTGTATTGCAGCTTTCTTCAGTAAGAAACACTACCAACATGCTTCCAGGCTGAATTTTTCTTTTACAGTAACAAATCTGCTAATGGAAGCATGAGAAATATGTCCCAAAATTGTCTGGAGTCAGTAAGTCTTCTCCCTAAAATTGCTTCTCATTTAGTAAAGCCAGAAAGTAATTTTGTTAAAGCCTTGTCTTACTTAGCATAGAAAAAATAACTTTTTAATATATTTTTATTTCACTAGTTAATAAAACATTATGTGGAAAATACAAAATATTGAGGTTCTGTGTAATCTGCTTGACAAAATTATGTTTCTATAATAACAGACCTCCCTTCTTTTCTAGCAGAAGCTCAAAAAATAAAGAATTTTTTTTTTTTTTCTTATTTCCTAAATTTTACTTCCCACTCAAAAAGTTTAGAGAATACAACATACATCCAACTGGGTTTTGTGACTAAGAAAATTACTTCTACTGTGTTGTCAGATACTGCAAAATTTGCATTCAAACGTCCTGTAAGTGCACTGAAAAGATATGCCTTAAACGATTTCTTTCCCAGATAACTATCCAGGATTTCTGCATAAAGAGCACTTTTAGGATTAAGAAGTTAGAACTGGCATTGTTAGATGCATGGAGATCTTTCTTTCTCACCTGGAGATAACCAGTGAAAACATTAAATTGATTTTATGTGAACATTCAGACTTGATAGGGTTTAGTGAATTTGACTTAGTATATTTTATTTCAACAATCTGGGGAACACAGTTCTTTTGGGACACAAGATGAAAAAGACATGGTTTTGCTTTGTTTCTTTAAAATAACTGTGTGTATTACTATTTCAGAAGTTATTAGACATTTAAAAAATGGTAGAGCCATCTCTTACTGAATGAAGTGAAGCCATCACAACCTATCAAACCAAGGCTATGTCTCAGCAAAGAGCTTCATACAAAGAACAGGATTCAATATTGCAATATGATCTCTATTAAGATTGGAGAGAACAGTGATAAATCCAATTCAATAATTTTGGAGTATAATTTGAATGAGTGTTACCTAAGGTAAAGGAGGGTTAGTGTTCTGCTATTTTCCATATTTAATCCAAGAGAGAAAAATATGTCAGCCGGATGACTTGTCAGCATCTAGAGGGATTCACTTTCATGAGTGCAATAAAGGATGTTAGAAACTCAAGAATTTAAATCATACTTAAGTCAACTAGGATTATTAAGTTATTTTTCCTTTCTAGCAAAACTCCTCATAGCATCTATCAGATATGTTTTAGTCTGCTTAGTGTATATTTCCATTGATTTTTTCTCTCTATCCTTTCTCCAAGATGTCTTGATTTAAGACAACAGGGATTAGTAATTTTACTGAGAAAAATCACTGCATAATACTGTGCAAGTACAATAAGGCTACCAAATCATGATCATCCTTAAAGTTGCATTATTTGACTGCTGAAGTGTCTCTCTTTCAGCCCAAATAATGTGGACTGCAATCCTCTACCAGTTCTGTAGCCCTTCCTACTGAAACACTTTTCTCTACACATGTGCTTTTGTCCACTGCTTGCAGATAGGCCCTATGCAAGGAGGGTATCCAGGGCTTAAAAATACACACCACTTGTGTGTGTGGCTAATACATAACATGCATCATAATAGTACCAGTTAAAGCATTAATATATCTACCAGCTCTGAGACTCCTGAATAATCCCTGCTGGCCAGCAAGTGGTCAGTCAGGTGTGGAGTGCGACTTCCCATAGTCCTGTAGCCGTCTGACCTTTGATCTGGCTCATTTGCTGTGGTTGAGTTGCTTGCTTTTTCCTTGAAGTGTTATATTTTCCTTGCCTGTGTTTTGTCCTCGTGATTCCCTGAGCTGCCAGCTATTGCCACTGCAACCATTTCTCTTTTGCCTGCGTTACTACTACCTCACTTCATGTGGCTCCCATTCAAGTACTCTTAAAGTTTAACAACCTTCTCGGTAAAGACTGAGTCAAGGTCATGCAGCTGTGCTGCACCAAAGTAGCCCTGAGGTCAGACTGCTCAGCTCAGGGGCTGTGGGTTACACTCCATCTATAGTGTAAGTTTCCTGACTGCTTGCAGCAGATCTTTCATATTCTGAGTATTGCAGGTTTCCTTTTCCTTCAAAATTTTTTCCTGTGGTTCAAACCCCACTAGAATGTGTTTGTACTTTGCCTGAAGCTCCCCCCTGTCCATGACTACCTGTTGTTTATTCCCGATTTTTTTTTGTTTATGGGACATGGGATAGGGAAATGCTTTTTTGTTGAATTACACAAAATTCAAGACTTGACATTTAAGGAGATCATTCTAGTACATGTAAGGAATTTTTTATGTTGGTAGTTTCCATACTTTGTGATAATTGTTTACGATTTTAAAAGAACCATTTCTTCACATCACTGAATACTTCCCATGGCTTTTACGTGCTTTGCCCTTGGGAAATCTATTATGACCACACATTGCTACAGTCCTATATTGTTCCTCTGAAAGTTCAAATACACCACCTTAAAGGTCTGATTTTAAATAAATAAATAAACCCCACTATAGGTCAGCATTGACAATTTTTAAAAGCTATTTGTTAGTTTTACAAAATTCAAAGCTTATTAAGTGTCCTGATGACACATGAAATCCCTGTTCCCCTAGAATACCAAATTGTAAATGATTCTCATTATTATCAGCTTGACAACCTTTTGGTTTGTTGAAGTTGACATTCTTTTATTATGAGGGCTCTTGTTGCATTATTAAAGAAAAGTACTGGAATCCTGAGGTAGGGCAGTAGGAAATTCAAGTCAAAGCAGTTTCCATAACTTCTTATTTCTGAAAAATTTCTTAAGGCCCATTAAATGGAAACATTTCAGCATCGTGTACTCATGGTATTTCTGTCTTCAGGCCTCAAAAGCTTAGCTTGGTGCAAACTTGATGTGCCACTGATGAACGAGTCTAAGGAAGAAGTGCAGAAAAATGAATTCTGACTCCTCTCCCTGCCATGCACTGTATTCCCAGACTTCAGAGACGTGCTGCCTCTCAAATACTCTCTAAGAGGTCGCAATCAGCACTTTGGAATGAATGCACCTGCCAAACAGCCATCTTATCAAAAATAGTTCTGCAAAGATAAATCAAATGCAGAACAATGGCAATATTTTGAATTCACAACAAGAAGTTATAGGCTTCCATTGCCGTAAGAGAAAATTACTTTCATTACTTTTTGATTGTTCTCAATACTTATTAGGGAAATACAGACATCAAAGTTCACAGAATGTCTAGGTTTGTGTATGTATTAGATACTAGCAAACAAGCTGTAATTCTTAAAATAAAAAAAGAATGGTAGCAGAGTCTTACTACAGGCAGTTTTAAAAAATGTTGGTATCTTTATGAGAGGACAACATATTTTCACGAAATTGTACAAGCCTTATACTTTTCACATCCTGTTTTGCAATAGGTGCCTTGGCACTGATGAACAGGCAAAAGTAAGAGGCAATCAAAAACATTCAGTTTGAGGCATCAGAAAAAAATTGCTTTATAGAACTAATGTTAATCTCTCAGAGGTTGTATCTTTTCTACCCACATTTTTTACAGGGGACTTAATTTGTAAGTTTTACTTTATGCACAAATTAAGGTGTTCTGTAGATTATACCTTCCACCTATGAGAATCGAAAAGCGAGGAAAAAATAAAGGCATTTTTTTTGCCTAAACAATTCAAAGGCAAAGTCACTTGACATTTTTACATTGAACAAATGTGAGTGGCTGACTTGTTATTATAGACAGCTTTCTGGTTTGTACTAAAGTAATAAATAGTTTTTATAAAAGTCATGAGGAAAATAAATAAGAGCAACTGCACTAGATGTTGTAATACTTGATCTATTTAAGAAACACTACGAACACTAAGGTTGGTTGCCAGTTAAATATGTCCTGATTGCTGATTCTCCAAATATATGAGAAAATACCAGGTTTTAGTATTTTGTTTCTCAGTTGTTTGGGGTTTTTTTGGCTTTCTAAAATTTGTTTTTGGTGAGTGTTTTTGAATATACTTAGTAGTAGTAAATATAATAAGTTTAACTAGGGAATGAATAACCATTTACTGCCTTTAGTAATTAGTCTAACCTCTAGAGAACCAGAGCAACCTGTCCTGCTACAAGTCTACATTTTGTTTATGAAATTTAGTGCACACTGCCTGAAGTTCCAATCTGCTTCCAGGCTTTTTTTAGATGAGCAACTGCTTTAAACTTAGCATGTATCCAGGATAGTAATTTTCATATTGAAATTTTATTGTAACCAATTAGGTTTTGAGAACTTTCTCTAATGAAAAAGGCAGCTGAAACTAACTCGGGAGAACAAGTTATTGTGGTTTAAAAGAGATTTGATGGTATCTGAACACTTTGATTATAATCTTTAAAGGAATATTGTACACAGACCTCAACATTCCCGAATCAGCAAATTTCAAGTAAACAGTTATTTTTAAAACATTTTTTCATAATTTAGATTGGGCTTTGAAATCCTCAACTGATTTCACTGAAATTAAAACAGTGTGACATTGCCAAAACACTCCTGAACTGTCCATAAAAAAACATGTTTTGAAGCAGAAGCTGATAGCACAAGAGCCTTGACTACAGGTTTATTGGTCAGAGACTTGATCCTGTTTTTAATCAAACAATACAATGAAATTATAATGACAGTAAATAATTAAATTGCAGCAAAATGTCTGGGAGATTAATTTCAAAGTAACAAAGGATAAAACACCTGGTTGTTTTGAGTGAAAAATGTGATTGAAGTTATATCTACAAGTGTACTACAGGCAACTGTCTCTAATTAACACCTCACATCAAACATGGACAAGATGGCAAATGTAACCATTTGGGACTGACATTAGATCCACAGAAAAAGCATTGTATACTGGCAAATAATTATGCAAGTGAAGAAAGCAAGAAAACTACCTACACTGGAATTATCTACACCAGTGAAGCCTTTACAATGGAATCAGCAAATGAGGAAAAAAAAAGTGGATGGGCTACAAAAATGAACACATTTGTTTTCTAGTTATAAAGCAGATATTCAAAATACTAGACAATCTGCAAAGTATTTAATTGCTGCTGTGGTGAGCATCTGCCACACATTAATGCTGTTATGGATGTTGCTTAAGCTTTCATTTTAGTCAAATGGTATAACTCTACTTATATGAAATGTACTGAAATAGATGGCATTACTCATCTGACTGAGCTTAGCAATATTTAACCCATTAGCTCTTCATTTGTGGGTTAAATTTCTTTTCATAAATAGTTTATAGGCATCATGTTGCTTCTTGCACATGCATTTCCTTTTTCAGAAGCTAATCCTACCAAACTTACATTTCAGTTGAAGTAATTTAAGACTTACTCAAATGAAAAGCAGATCAAAACTTTGCAGTGCAAGTCAATGAAGGATTACAAAGGTGCATCAGAAGGATTTAGTGAACGATGGTTTAATTCTTTGAAACTGGTAAAAACTATCCCTTCTGTTCATAGAAAAAGGATTTACCAAATACACACTTAGTATTTTTTCCATTCTGAACACAGCTTTCCCTAGTCAGCTCACCAATTAACTCTTTTTGGGGTTAGATTTAATTTCATTAGCTCTTTTCAGTGCTTTTTAGAGACATATACATCTTTGCAAAGAACTGTTAACTTTGCAATCTCAGTTTCACTCTAACCAATTTTTGAATGATTTGGTATACTCATTATGAAAATATTGCTCTAAAGTATAAAAGTATATCTTCCCAACTTTGTCAGTTGTATTTTGCAGAGAAACATCTGGGTACCAGTAACTTCTCCTGCATACAACATTTGATTCCTCATGCCAAAGTTTGGGACAATGCTTCAGTGCTCTAGATTTTGTTCAGTATTCTTAAACTCAAAACAAGGCAACATTAGGGTTTTTTCCATTTTTTACCTGTGCAGTTCATTGCTTTTCTATCTGTCTTTTGTTGCTGTCTTAAGTCTGTTTTTATTTTCTGCTTCATCTAAAGCTTCCTGAGTCTTTTTCTTTTGTGTGTGTGTCCAACTTACATGTTAAATTGCATCAATTGTTAAGATGGTGGAAACTTATATATAATTTATTCAAATGACTATATGATGTTATCATATTCTCCTAATCTAGAATATATAATGCCATAAATCCAAAGTAAAGCCAGACCTGCAATGCAATACATATGAATATTACCTCTGTGTACAGAGGACTCAAACAATACATAAAGTAAGACACACCAAAAAAACAAAGGCATATAGTGCTAAATAACATGGAGTTTCTGCCATGGCAATATTAATGATGTTGCCTTGTCAAAGCTTCTAACCGTTTAATCATAAAATGGTGACATTTCCAGTGGTAACAGATTTCCCCCAAAACTCAATTTTTATGATTGCAGTACTGAAGTGCTGGTTAAAGTAAGAGTACACTCAAGATAAAGACCAACAATAGCAATAATAATTAAAAAAAAAAATACAAATATCATATAGTGTAATTTCTGAAATACTAAAGTTGAAAAAAACCCACGATATAAATATTGACCTAAATGCAGTTCTAGCTCTGACTAAAAACATGTTCATATGAGTATAAATTAAGCTTTATCTGACTCTACTTAAAGAAGATGCCTTGAATTTAGTGGTTTTTTTTACTAAATCAGTGTTCACCATTGTATGGTTTCATGAAAATATTTTCTAATGCCAATTGTATCAGCAGAAACTCAGGCATTCTTATCTCTAAAATCTGGAATCTTATAACTGCAAATGATGAAGTATATGTAGCGTTTGAAACCTGTGTTGTTAGCTTAGCACAAATCCTATAAGCGTGTTACAGCTGTACCTCAGAATTTATCAAGTAATTCCATAATTCTAGACATTAAATACACAACTACTATAGAATTTAAATTTAATAACAGTTGATGGGTTTATGTTGCCTCTTTGGATTTTGATAAAATACACTAACACATTAAAAGACCTGTGATGTGCCTATCATGGAATTACAGAAGAATAGAATCACTTAGGTTGCAAAAGGCTTTGTAAGATCGAGTCCAACCATTAACCCTACTGTACCAAATCCAGCACTAAGCCATATTCCTAAGTTCCACATCTAAATGACTTTCAAACATATCCAGGGATAGTGACTCAACCACCTTCCTGGGCAGTGTGTTCCAATATCTGACAATCCTTTCAGTGAACAAGTTCTTCCCGATGTCCAGCCTAAACCTCCCCTGATACAGCTTGAGGCCATTCTCTCTTTTTCTATCACCAACTAGTTACTTGTCAGAAGAGACCAGCACCCACCTCTTTACAACATCCTTTCAGGTAGCTGTTAAGGGTGATGAGGTCTCCCCTCAGCCTCCTTTTCTTCAGACTAAACAGCCCCAGGTCCATCAGCTGCTCCTTGTAAGAGTTTTTCTCAAGGCCCTTCACCAGCTTCATTGCCCTTTTTTGGACATGCTCCAGTACCTCAATGTCTTTCTTGTATCGAGGTGCCCAAAATTGGACCCAGTTTTTGAGGTGAATCCTTACCAATGCTGAGTACAGAGGGACAATCACCTCCCTGGTCCTGCTTGCCACACTATTTCTAATACAGGCCAGGACACTATTGGCCTTCCTGGCCACCTGGGCACACTGCTGACTCATATTCAGCCACCTATAAATGAAGACCCCCAGGTGTCTTTCTGATGGACATCTTTCCAGCCACTCTTCCCCAAGCCTGTAGGGTTGCATGGGGTTGTTGTGGCCCAAGTGCAGGACCTGGCACTTGGCCTTGTTAACTTCATAAAATTGACCTTGGCCCACCAATCTGGTCTGTCCAAGTCTCTCTGTAGAGCCTCCCTACCCTCAGGCAGATCAGTACTCTCTCCCAACTTGGTGTCATCTGAGCCCTGAGGAATCCTCTCTGGGCCCGGCCACCCAGACAGTGCTTTACCCAGCAGAGTGCACACCCATCCAAGCCATGAGCAGCCAGTTTTCCAACAGAATGCAGTGGAAGATGGTGCCAAAGATCTTATGGAAGTCTAGGTAGACGACAGCCTTTCCCTCATCGACCAGGCAGGTCATATTGTCATAGAAGGAGATCAGGTTCATCAAGCAGAACCTTTCTTTCATAAACCCATGCTGACTGGACCTCATCATCTGGTTGATCTGCATATGGTGCAGATGATCTGCTCCATGACCTTCCCTGACACCAAGGTCAGACTGACAAGTATGCAGTTCCCTGGATCCTCCTTTCAGCCTTTTTTTGTGGGTGGGTATATTTGCTAGCCTGCAGTCCACTGGGACCTCCCAAGTTAGCCAGGACTGCTGGTAAATGATGGAAAGAAACTCAGTGGCTGCATCTGTCAACTCCTTCAGTATTCTAAGTACCCAGGCATATATATGATGTAGCAACATTATTATTAATCATTCATCTGTTGTAATTGTTTCTATGTGCCAGTGTATGTATTTAAAATAAATATGTTCTGTAATTTTACAGATTTTGCTGGCCTGAGAAACAACTTTATCAGAATTTCCTCTTTTTTGTTTTTCTGAAATAAATTTCTTCACATTCAGTTGCAGTAACATTTCTGAGTGTAATGCAGTACAGCATTAGGAGAGACTTACAGAACTGAGAGCCAGTTCCTGAAGAGAGCAGGCTGCTGGTGTTTCTATTCTTGTTCCTGTTACGTCCTCCACTGTTAGTGACCTTTGCTATTCTGACAAGTGAACAAGCAAAGCCCTGTATCCCAGGGAGTACTGATGTACAGTTGTAACAGGCTTACAGGATTTGTGATAAGCTAACAACACAGGCTTCAAATGCATCAGGACTTACCTTCAGCAGCTTCGAGCTGTGTTTTAGCTTGTAATAGCAATATTCTAATGACAATGTGATTAATACAGGCTTGGTTTAGTTTTTGCTTAGTTTGGTATAATTTTGTGGTGTAATAACTTTTTACATATAAAAACCTCTAACCAGCAGACAGTAATAGCAAGTATTTACTCCTGTAGCCAAGAGCTGTTTCTGACCCTAGAATACAGTAGAGTGTTGAGGAGTACAGTGAAAATTCTTCTCTGGCTTTGCATTTAGACTTTGGTTTACTTTGATATGGTTTCCCATTGAAATGTCTGTGTAAGTTTTTTCTCTGGTATGGAATGTATTCAAACATGAGAGGAGCAAAACAAGGTATTTTAAGTCTTCCTATCTCTCCCTACTTATAGATATTGTACTGTGTATCATTATACTATTTATCTACCAATATGTTGTAAATATTGTGGGAATTTAAATCTTTTTTGAAGGAAGAAAACATTTTTTTGGAAAGCATCCTGTCGTTACATAGCAGCCTTTCCCATTCCCATCACATCACTATGCTCAGTGGTGTAACAAGCATTTGTCGAACAAAATGTACACTGACAAAAAAGGAATTATAAGGAAAGATGTAAAACAGGCAAACAAAACTTACATAAAGTTGGCATTTTTTAATATCTGAAATCACATACTTTCCAATTTGTTCTAGGCATTCCTCTCCCCATTGTATTAAATACCCCTCCCAGGTAGTCCAGTCACTCCCTGTCACTGTTTGACTCGGGTTCGACAAAAATGCTGTCGATCCCTCCCCATCCCATCCAGGTAGGGAAGGAGAGAAAAAGAGAGAGACTTTGCTGGATTGAAAACTAAACTACACAGCTTTAACTAAACACTTAGACTCATGCCTAAACTTTCAACAACAAAATGTGACAAACCATGAAGTTTTACCTTTCACTAGTGCTTTATTTTTCTCACCTTCAACATGCATTTTCATACACTTTATTCCTGGACTTTGTTCTGTTGTGCATTACTTCTCCAAATGTTCTCACTTTCTCAAGCATAATCCTAATTCTTTTGAAAAAATGGTATATTTTACATATTTAAATTACTTGCGATGCAAGGCTTTCTGGTTCATATGAGTCTGTTGTCAATTAATGTTACTTGTATTTTTTAAATCCCTTTTTTTCCTCAAAAGCAAGGTGATAATAAACCACTAAGTTTTGTAATTGGTTTGATAATATGTTTGTAATGGAGGCAGATAGAAAATTCAGATACAACATGGATTTACCAAGTAGTGAAGTAAAGGCAATTATGCCATCTGTGTTAGCAACTGTAAAAAGATGACTGGAGAGCTGGGCAAAGAGGAACCTAATGAGGTTCAACAGCAGCAAATGCAAAGTCCTGCACTTGAGAAAGAGCAACAAAATGCACCAGTACAGGCTTGGAGGTGATCTGCTAGAGAGCAACTCTGTGAAGAAGGACCTTGTAGTCCTGGTAGACAACATATTATCCGTGGGACAACAATGTGTCCTTCTGGCCAAGAAGGCCAATGGTATCCTGGAATGTGTTAAGAGGAGTGTGTACAATAGATCGAGGGAGGTTCTCCTCTGCCTCTACTCATCCCTGATGAGACATCACTTGGAATATTGTGTCCAGTTCTGGGCTCCCCAGTTCAAGAGGGACCGGGATCTTCTTGAGAGAGTCCAACAGAGGGGTAGAAGGATGATTAAGGGACTGGAACATCTGCCTTATGAGGAAAGGATGAGAAATCTGGGGTTTTTCAGTCTAGAGAGAAGACTGAGAGGGAATCTAATTAATGTCTATAACTAGATGAGGGCTGGGTGTCCAGGAGGCAGGGATAACCTCTTTTCACTTGTGCCCTGTGATAGGGCAAGGGAAAATGGATTCAAATTTGAGCACAGGAGGTTCCACCTGAACGTGAGGAAGAGCTTCTTTACTGTAAGGATTACAGAGCACTGGAACAGGCTCCCCTGAGTGGTTGTGGAGTTTCCTTCTCTGGAGACTTTCAAGACCTGTCTGGATGCTTCTCTGAGTGATCTATCCTAGTTTTGGTCCTGCTCTGGAAGAGTAGTAAATATAATATAATATGATATGATATAATATAAATAATGTAATACCAATCATATACAATACAATGTAATGTAATGTAATGTAGACCTACACACAAATAACATGTTTTAGACATGAAGAGATTACTACACAATCTATATATTTTTCTCCTTCGGTCTCTAATATTATAATCAACACATGTAAAATATTATTGTTCTTTGTGATAGCAGTAGAATTTGCCTTCTCTGAAAAACCTACAATGTGATTTCTTTAAAAAAATAGAATTTCTTTATTTTAATTCATAATATACTAAAAAGCATAGAGGTTTGTGTTTGGTTTTGTTGGTTTGGGTTTTTTGTTTTGTTTTGGTTTTAGAATACAGAATTTGTAGGCAGTGGTCACACAAATCCCTGACAAATTAGGAAAAAGCTAAGCAGTAGATCTGCAATGGTGTGCTGGAAGTACGGAGTTCCTCCGGTTATGAAGTAGGTAGTCATAACTAGGACTCCCAGGTACTACATCCTATTAAAAACATCATATAGTTCCTAGTGTTCCAGAACCGCCAAGATGTATCTCAGTGCTTGCTGCTAGTGTTCCAGCTCCAGAGGGAAACTGACAGATTAAGTGGGAACACCATCATATGAAAAATGTCTATAGAATTAGACTGGCTGTTTTCTATAAATGTTCTATGGCATCCAGTAAAATCAACTGCAGAATTTTACATGAAGAAACAGTATGGAGAATTAAAGAGCAGAGCATATCTTAACAAGCAGTATATCCTGGTGTAAGGAAATACAGCTATCTCAGGAAGAGTCACTGGGTAGGATTGCGCTTCACTCTCTTTTGACCTCTGCAGATAATGAATCTGCAGGATTCCATTATAGTTAATTGAGCAAAATAGACATTAAGTGACTTATCTGATTCTGAAATTGGTATTTAAAATTGCTTGTACTACAGAAGTAATTATCTCCTCTCCTAACTGTAAAAGGATGAGTAGCAGAAAAACAGTACTCTCTGATTTTTGTATCTCTCATTTGTGCAATGTTTCAAGAAATTCAGTACTCATTTAAAAGGTCTGCTTATTTTCCTGTATGCATCAAAATGCCATATGGAAAAGTCATTTGCTTTATGTATAACTTAATCCTAGTAGGGTAACTTCATAGAGCCCTACAATGTGCTCTATGTGTATTGCAACCACAGATTGCAATTCTTGTTAGTCCTTTGAGAGGCAGTACAAAAATAAAAGCTTTCCAATACTGTTTAGAAAACATTAGTCAATCACATTCTAGCTCAGTTTGTTATTTTCTTTCTTTATTTTTGTTTAATCTCCACAAGTTGAAAATTCTAACATAACTTCCTACTACAAAGTTCAGCATTTCCTACTCCTGCATACCCATTTAATAATGTTTGTCCTATTAATAAACAGACTGTAATTACAGGTTTCTAGATAATATTTCCAGATTTCTTGTGCTTATAGGTGCCTAAATATCATAATTACCCTTGTATCTAGACCTGCATTAATTTTTTGTGTTTGAAAAAAGCATTACATGTATTTGTCTAAAACCAAGCTTTCAGAGAGAAACTCAGATTTAGTGTCAAAAGAGGAAGAAATTTGCCATTTAGTCTGACAGGTTATTATATTTCTTAATTAAGAACATTGTTAAAAAGATTTGGCTATATTTCTGGCTTCCATTTCTATGAACTCTTATAACTGTATTTTTTTTACCTTGTTGCAAGATTTAAGAGAATACAACTGCCAAATATTCATACCAAATCCACAAAAATACATTTCAGAAACACAGTCTTCTGTACAATACTAAACTGTTAGTGAGATGGTCATTCCTGGCTTTAGATGTTGAAATCTGAAATACAGAATCATAGCGTGATTAAGGTTGGAAGGGGCATTAAAGATCATCATTTTCCAACCTCCCTGCTATGAGCAGTGACACCTCACACTAGACCAGGTTGCATAAGGCCACATCCAACCCGGCCTTCAACTCCTGCAGGGAGGGGGCATCATCAGCCTCCCTAAGCAACCTATTCCACCACGTAACTACCCTCATGGTGAAGAATTTCTTCCTGATGGCTAACCTAAATCTCCCCTCTTTCAGTTTAAAACCATTACTCCTTGTCCTATCACTACCCTCTCTGGTGAAAAGCCCCTCCCCAGCTTTCTTGTAGTCTTCAGGTACTGGAAGGCCACTGTAAGGTCTCTCTGGAGCCTTCCCTCCTGCAGGCTGAATGGCCCTGACTCTCCCAGGCTGTCTTCATAGCAGAGGTGTTCTGGCCCTTTGGTTGCCTTTGCAGCCTTTTTCTGGACCCTCTCCAACAGCTCTATGTCTTTCCTGTGCTGAGGGTTCCAGACCTGTACACAATACTCCAGTTATGGTCTGACCAGAGAAGAATAGAGGGGAAGAATCACCTCCCTGGCCCTGCTGGCCACACTTCTTTTGATGCAGCCCAGGATGCAGTTGCCTCTCTGGGCTACGAGCACACACTGGTTGCTCATGTTGAGTTTCTCATCTACTACTACTCCCAAGTCCCTTTCCTTGGGACTGCTCACAACTCATTCTCCCCCCAGCCTTTATTTGTGCCTGGGGTTGCACTGACACATAGAATCATAGAACTATTCAGGTTGGAAAAGACCCTTGGGATCACTGAGTCCAACCATCATCCCTACTCTACAAAGTTCTCCTCTAAACCATATCCACCAACATCACATCCAAATGACCCTTAAACACATTCATGGATGGTGACTCAACCACCTCCCTGGGCAGCCTATTCCAGTGTCTGAGGACTCTTTCTGTGAAAAAAAAATTCCTAATGTCCAGTCTAAACCTACTCTGTTGCAACTTGAAGCCATTTCCTCTTGTTTTATTGCTAATTGCTCTTGGGCCTGGAGGAGGTGGTCCTTAAGTATCAGCCAGCTTTCATGGGACTCTCTTCACCCCAGGATGTTACCCCATGACACTTTCTCAAGCATATCCCTGAAGAGGCTGAAATCTATGGTCTGGAAGTCAAGGGTAGTAAGCTTATTGTGAGCCCTCCTTGCTGCCCTCAGGATCTTGAACTCCACTATTTTGTGGTTGCTACAACCAAGGCTGCCCTTGAGCTTAGCATCCCTCACCAGCCCTTCCTTGTTGGTGAGAGCAAGGTCCAGAATAACACCTTTCCTTGTTGGTTGCTCAATTGCTTGGAAAAGGATGTTTACATTACACCCTCTAGGAACCTCCTGGATTGTTTGTGCTTTGCAGACTTGTCCCTCCAACAGGTATCAGGGTGTAAAGGCTGAACATTGTACTTTTTTGGTATGAAGAGTCAGCTGCTACTTGGACATGAAAGATATATTTTTCTGGATCAAAACAAGACTTGACATTCTCTCATAATGTTTATCAAAACATCTTTACTTCTTGCAGGACAAAGCCTCTTAGATGACTAAGACAGAAAGGAAGTTTCAATCAGTACTATGTTTCAATTGCTTTTAAGAACAAAACTATAAAATAAAAAATATAAAGGAAAATATAATGCTGAAATACGATTTTTGAAAATTTAAAAGATTAAGAACAAACCTCAAACCTAAAAGTTAGATTTCAAAAAATATTTCTCTTTATTCAGTTTAAAATAAAATACATTGTGGGTACTTTCATGAAATATAATTTCAAGGTTTTAGTTAATTCAAGTTGTATATGTTTTATTTTAAAGATTTTACGTATCAGTTCATTCAGATAACTGTCAAGAACCTTTAAGATTCATCAATTAGCAGGTCTGAACAAATGTCATGTTCTGTAAATGCTGTACAGTAGTTCTTTTTAAATCAGAATTCTGTTAAGTACATTGTGGAATTCCTAGTCTATTTTATATTTAGCCTTGTTTCACATCAGCTATTTCCAAAACCACTGTTGAACAAGATTAAATGTGTTGCTGTTCTTAAATCTTTGTTAATTTGCTTTTAAGAACAAAACTATAAAATAAAAAATATAAAGGAAAATATAATGCTGAAATACGATTTTTGAAAATTTAAAAGATTAAGAACAAACCTCAAACCTAAAAGTTAGATTTCAAAAAATATTTCTCTTTATTCAGTTTAAAATAAAATACATTGTGGGTACTTTCATGAAATATAATTTCAAGGTTTTAGTTAATTCAAGTTGTATATGTTTTATTTTAAAGATTTTACGTATCAGTTCATTCAGATAACTGTCAAGAACCTTTAAGATTCATCAATTAGCAGGTCTGAACAAATGTCATGTTCTGTAAATGCTGTACAGTAGTTCTTTTTAAATCAGAATTCTGTTAAGTACATTGTGGAATTCCTAGTCTATTTTATATTTAGCCTTGTTTCACATCAGCTATTTCCAAAACCACTGTTGAACAAGATTAAATGTGTTGCTGTTCTTAAATCTTTGTTAATTGAATCTCAAATACATTTTTTTTTTTTTTTTTTCATCATTTTGCCTCAGATTTGATGGACGAGTAATGGCTTGCAGTTACATGGGTCACTTTTCTTCTCTTTAAAGTTGTATAATAATGTCATTTTTTAGTCTGTTGGAAATTCCATGGTATTCCAAGATTTATTAAAAATTTATATAATCATGAAATGTTTACAGCATGTAGATATTGTTTCATACCTCTTTGCTTACTAATGGACTGGAAAGTGCTTTATTTTCCTTGTGTGGTAGAAGGATTCATCATGCTGTTTCCTTCTGAGTAAAGAAATATATTGAACTCTTCTATTTTCTTCCATCATTAACTGTATTACCACTGTATTCTAGCAATTAGTCTGTGTTACTATGCTTTTGCTGTCATATTCTTCGCACACTTATCTCTGTTTTCCCTAGTTCTGCAGGACATGGATTTCTTTGGTAGTATGTGCTCTCTTAATTGATTTTCTGAAGCGATAGCTGCTTTCCCTTTCGTAACTCTTGTATGTTTTGTTTTTACTTTGTTATAGCATTTGCTTTCTATAGAATCAGGCTAAATATTTAGAGAAGTCATATAGCACAATGAGCAAGCTGCGTTGTTTAGATGTATTTCTATTACACATGTAAAAGATCTGATGTGCCACATCTCAATATGATTTTTTTGGGAGCACAGGAAAAGGGTGAATATTCAAGGGATCTTCTATTTCTGGTTGAAAATACATGTAGCCTCCATTTAAAATTCATTGTCTCCATTTAAAATACTATTTGAATTTTCTTTCTTGGAACTGTGAAGTATTAAAACTGTATACATACTAAATATAAAACTGTAGTCCTCTGTCTTCTGTACTAGCAAAAGTCTAGATTAATTGAAGGGAAGAATACTGACTTCTGTGTTATAGGCCAATTGCAAATTTGTAACAACACAGTCTCTCTTCCCAGTTTCTTTGCAGTGTCCCAGAATGTAGCAAATACACAACCAACGTGGCAATCTTCCTTTGTACTTTATTGAGTGAGATTCTGGTGTTGTATGCAGGATAAAAGGAACCGCTCCTAATTAAATCAGGAGCAGTTAAAATTCTATTTAGTATTGATCATGCATTTAACAGCAAAGGCTCCAAGATACCAGATTACTATGTATTGACATCCTAGTCCCTTGAGAGGTAATTAACAATGAAGCCAAGGGTATCGGATTAAACACTTTGCCTGTGGTTTATTCTCTGTGGGGGATATTCTTTTGGCCTTTACAATGATGGCACTTGGGAATAAACCAAGAATTTTAACTTAAGATTCTGTAATGTCATATCAAGAAAAAAGATGTTAATTTCTCTTTGCAATTAGTAAATAATTTTGAAAATTTAAAAGGCTTTAAAAAAGTATTTTCAACTAAGTTTGTAGAAAGTGTCTTGAATAAATAACTATTTGTGTAACTTCTAAATATTAATGTCTAAGAATAACCTTAAGGAGAGAATATCAATTTTGTATTTAGTAAATCTATTAGCATGACTTTTTTACATAATCGAAACATAATTTTGAAGTAGCACTGTGAAGCTAAGTACTATATATTCAATCATTGATTTATTTTTTTTTAAATAAGGGATGTTCATTGTTAACAAGACAGAATATAGTCCTGTGAATTCCTTTTGCCAAATTTTGACCTGTGTTTTTCTAAGTGTAATAAAAATAGATTATGGAGAGAGAGGAGCAAATATTAGAAAAGTGAGAAATATTAATACTTGCTTCATGACAGAAGAATGATCCACAATTTAAAAATTTATTCATTCTTTAATATATTTAAAATAAATAGTAATAAATAGCTTATTAGAACATCTACCTTAACTTTTCAATCATACCTCAAAACATAATTTGCCAGTCAAGAAGCCAGTCAAGGCTTGGCTTTTAATAGTAGCCAAAAAAGCCTGAGTAAAACTAAGGACTGAAGAAAATGGAGACCAGAACAAGAAACTTGATTATATCACTGAATAAATTAATGGTACACTTGCAACTTAACTAATTTGCGTTGCATTGAAAGATGAAGCAGAAATAATAATAGCAACAGTAACAACAACAATTATAACAATAATAATAATTAGCAAGGAATAAGTTCAAAATAAACATCTGGTGGGAGTTCTTCACATAACTTCTCATCGAACTGTAAAGCTGCTTCATGTGGACACTGGCAGTCTACATAGCATAAAATTAAGGAAGAAGAATCTATCAAGATTTTTTTTAAAAACAAGTAAAAAAAATAAAAGTGTTGTTTAGAACAACTGAGCTGTGAATTGCTGGAGACTGAGAGAATATTCTGGAGAAACAACACGAATTGCTTGTTCTGTTATGCTTTTTCCTTGTGGTGGGTTGACCCTGGCTGGACACCAGCGGCCTACTGAGGCTGCTCTGTGCTCCCCTCCACAGCTGTACAGGGGAGAGAAAATATGGTGAAAAGCTCATGGGTTGAGATAAGGGGCAGGGAGATCACTCACCAGTTACCATCAGGTGTAAAACATATTTAACTTGGGGAAATTAGTTTAATTTATTACCAGTCAAATCAGATTAAGGTAAAGAGAAATAAAATCCTAAATAGATAAGTAAATAAATAAATGTACATATATAAAATAAATAAAATCCAAAGCCTGCTAAGGCACATGGAAAATAAGGAGGTCATTGATGACAGCCAATGTGGCTTTACCAAAGGCAAGTCATGCCTGACCAATCTGGAGGCCTTCTACAAGGATACAGAGACAGTGGATGGTGACAGAGCAACTGATGTCATCTAGCCAGATTTGTGCAGGTGTCCTACATGGTATCCTGGTCTCTAGACTGACAGGACATATATTTGACAGATGGACCACTTGACGGATAAGAAATTGGCTGGATGGCTGCCAGAGAGTTGTGGTCAATGTCTCAATATCCAAATGGAGGCAGCTGATGAGTGGTGTTCCTCAGGGGTCAGCATTGGGACCAGTTCTTTTCAACATCTTTCTTGGAGACATGGAGAGTGGGATTGAACGTATTCTCAGCAAGTTTGCTGATGATATCAAACTGTGTGGTGTGGTTGACACCCTAGAGGGAAAGGACGCTATCCAGAGGGACCTTGACAGGTTGGAGAGATGGGCCAATGCCAACCTCATGAAGTTGAACAAGGCCAAGTTCAAGGTCCTGGGCTTAACTCCCAAATTCTCTACTTCCTGCTCCCCCAGGGGCACAGGAGGACATGGAAAAGGGGCTGTGGGTATTTCATCACCTTGTTTCTGCTGCCCCTTATTCTTCACAGGGGGAAGACTTGTCACGTTCTTCCCCTGAAGTATGGGGTCCCTCCCACAGAAAGAGTCCTCCATGAGCTTTTTGAATGTGGATCCTTCCCATGGGCTGCAGTTCTTCACAAACTGCTCCTGTATGGGTCCTTTTCATGGCCTATAGTCCTTCAGGAACTATCTGATCCTGCATGGGCCCACAGAGTCACAGGTCCTGCCAGCAAACCTGCTCTAGCATGGGCTCCTCTCTCTCTGTGAGTCCACAGGTACTGCTAGGACCCTGCTCCAGCTTCGGCTTCCCATGAGATCACAGCCTCTTTGGGGCACATGCCTGCTCAGGTGTGGGATCCTCCATAGGCTTCAGGTGGTTATCTGCTGCATCATTATCCTCCATGGGCTGCAGCGGAACAACCTGCCTCACTGTCATCTTCACCATGTACTGTAGTGGAATCTCTTCTTCAGTGACTGGATCACCTCCTTCCCCTTCCTTGGTGTTTGTATAACAATTTCTCTCACATATTCTCACTCCTCTCTCCTGCTGTAGTTGTGCAGGTTGCTTTCTGCCCCCATTCTTTGTAAATATGTTATCACAGAGGTGCTACCACGATTGCTGATTAGCTCTGCCTTGACCAGTGGTGGGTCCATCTCGGAGATGACTGGCATTTGCTGTATAAGACATGGGGGAATCTTCTAACAGTTTCTCACAGAAAGCACCCCTGCAGCCCTACCACCACTACCAAAACCTTGCCATGGAAACCAAATGCATTCCTAGACATTGCCCATTGGATAACATAACATTATGAGCCTTGTAAACTTCTAGTTTGGTGTGGGCATTTCTTTCTTTTTTGTATTTAAAGGCTCTGCTGAACAGAGATGTAATTATCACTTGCTGAAATGTTTGCAGAACATTAGGTATCATCGTGATGAAAAATCATAGAATCATAGAATCTTAGGGGTTGGAAGGGACCTCGAAAGATCATCTAGTCCAACCCCCCTGCCAGAGCAGGGTCACCTAGAGTACATCACACAGGATGCTGCAGGAACTCAGTTAAAAGCTCATTGGCTGACTTTTGTTTTTTTTAAAGACTTCAGTACTAGTATTCTCTTACATACACACACACATAAGTATTGTCACGGTTTCACTCAGGACTGGCAGTTAAACTAGTGACAATAATGTTCTCAATCCCCTGCCTCTCCCACACAGATAAGGAAAGGTGAGAGAATAAGGAGAGAGTCTCCCAGACTGAAAGCTAAACTAGACAGCTGTAATGAAATGTTAGTGATAAAATATGTGCAACTATATACAAATATATGCGGAAATGTGCAAAACCCCGATCACCTCCTTCCACCCCTGGTAACTCCCTCAACACTGTTCTTAGCCGTAAGCAGTTCTGAAAAGTCCTGGACCACTGTTGGAGATGGTAGCGGAGCATACAGGACCTGAAGGTAGAGTTATGAGGGTCAGAAGTGCACAGGCCTAGGGATCAAAGATAAAGGATAGATAGAGTCCTCCCTGGATGCTAGCCATGGACAGAAGAGAACGGCTGAAGAAGGGCTTGACTTCCAGAATCTTTGAATTTATACCAAAAGTTATGTATATATGGATGGAATATTTTGTTTGGCCAATTTTGCCATCTGTCTATTCTGCTCCTCCCTATGGGAAGGTTGTAGATATGAGTCTTCTGCTCCTTTAGTTTCCAAAGCAGCAAATCTGACAAGTAGAATTAAGTGTCCTTGGTCTCTTGGCAGTAACTATAAACATTCAGGCATTATCAGTCCACCAACTGGAAAACTTTCAGGAAGTGTGCTGCTTAAAGAGAGTTCACAAAAGAAAAAGAATCAGTAAAAAGAAAATTGGCTCAAACCAGGACAAGTATGTTGAAATATTAAGTTTTTATGCGCTCTAGTGATGAATGAGATTTCCATGTGATGTCAATTTACTGGTTTACTCTTACAAGCTCATGAAGTGGGCTTGTGTGAACCTCATGAGGTTAAACCAGTTCAAGTGCAGGGTCCTGCAACTTTGTCTGAGTGGTCCCTGCTGTCAATACAGGCTGCGGTATGAAGGGATTCAGAATATCCCAGTGGAAAAAGACTTGGGAATTCTGGTAGATGACATGAGCTGGCAATGTGTGCTTGCATCCCAGAGAGCCAATCATATCCTGGGCTACATCAAAAGAGGTGTGGCCAGCAGGTTGAGGGAGGTGATTCTGCCTTTTTGCTCTGTTTTCACGGGCCCAGTGGAGGGCCACAAAAGTCATCCATCAGAGGGATGGAACATCCGTCTTATTAAGAAAGGCTGAAATGGTTGGGGTTATTGAGTCTGGAGAAGATGAGGCTCCCAGGAGACCTTATTCTGGCCTTTCAAGTACTTAAAGGGGGCCTGTAAGAAAAATGGGACACACTTTATAAGCAGGGCATGTAACAATAGGGCAAGGGGTAATAGATTTAAACTAAAAGAGGGTAGATTCAGACTAAATATAAGGAAGAACCTTTTTATGATGAGGCTGGTGAAACACTAGAACTGGTTTTCCAGAGAGTTGGTAGATGCCTTGTTGATGGAAACATTCAAGGTCAGGCTGGTTGAATCTGGTCTAGTTGAAGATGTCCCTACTCATATCAGGGGAAGCTGGACTAGATGACAATTTACAATTCTACTCAGTTCCTCTATTTGTTTATTCCACCTTTTCTATCACTGATACTTTCTACTTTTCACCAAACAGTTTTGGAAATGGGAGACCAGTTATACCAGTTCAGAACTCCCGTGGTTAAAATCCAGAGATCTTTGACTTCAGGGGAGTGTCTGCAGCAGAGTATGCAAAAAATCTGAATTTTATTTATTTTTTAATCCAAAACATTCTTCTTAACAAACCAAGGTGACCTTAGAAAAATAAATTAATTAATTATGGTCTACATTGCATTTGACATTCATATCTAAGACTTTTTATTGGCTTTCAGAGGAACAAGTCTCCTTGTGTGAATAGAGTAATTAGCTTTTGACCCAATCTAGCACATTTTAATTTTTTTTTTTCCTTTCCAAAGAAACATTTAAATAACATTCTTAAGACATCCTCACAAAAGAGAGGATGTTCTAAATAAAGACTTCCTATTGAGATTGAATTGTATTGTTCCAAGACATTGCAGTACATATTATCTCTTCCTACTGAGATTCCACTTTCCCTCCTACTGCATTTTCTAATTGAAATCTTTTTGTGGAAAAAAAATGACAATTCTTTATAATGCTTGTAATTTTAAATGTCAGCAAATTGTGTCAGTAAGCAATCTTGAGAAGGGAGTTTGCATTAATATTTGTGAGTTTCCTGCTAATTGAGTGACGTGTAAGTATTTGTTTGTAACTCCTTTGGATTATCAACCATGTCATTTCAGAGATTAACACTGTTCTCAGAATCTGGGGAGAACTGATCAGGAAGCAGTTTATGAAATTTTTCAGTTTGACATTTTTGGGCTGTGACTGCCTATTTGGGACATGATATTCACAAAAATGTCAGTGGCCACGTAATGAGACTGTTTTTTGATTAAAAACCCAACAAAATCAAGGCCACTTCTAGAGGAGCTAAATGAAAATCTATGTCCCATGGTGGTCTGGAGAGGAAGGTAACATATATAAACTGAAACTAAACATAAATCACCTTGTGTGTCTTTGTATGCTAGTACATAGGTATGGACTAATACAACCCCATGGTGCATAAACAGGGGATAGCACTAAACATTGATACATAAATATTTACTATATATTGGCTTACAATATATCTATAGTATAGATCAAGCCAATATTAAAATCTATTTGTGATTATTACTGTTAAAAGAATGAATAAGGTAAATAAGGAGACACACAGATATCAGTTTGATGGATTTAGAGACTGAAAGTGCCCCATCTATTTATCTTGTGAAAATTCGATTTGATTACAGTCCATAAATATCTTCTCCGGGTGAAAATAATAGATTCATTAATTTAGGAGGAAAGGGCATAACAAAGACAGCTGGCAGGAAGATGAACCCACACAGATTTGAATAGAAAGTTGGAGTGTAATTGAGAGTATGGCTGATTTGCTATTAGAGTACATGGAGAAGCAGTGCTTCCTATAGCTCTCATGTTTCAGATGAGAACAGTACCTGTCATAAGGATAGATTTTTATTACTGTTTTGTGGAACTTAGTTCACTGTAGCTCCAAATCTTTTTACACATTAATTTCAGGCTAACCCCAAACTTTTTTTGGTGGGTTTTTGTTTGTTTGTGGGTGGTTTTGTTTTTTTGTTGTTTGTTTGTTTGTTTTGCATTGTTCCGTGTTTTGTTTTTTTTTTCCCCCTGAGCAAAATAATCTGTTTGCAGCTGAAAGAAATATTTTATAGAGCCCATATAGTTTTTTCATATTTAGGAAAATTGGGTAATTTTCATGTTTATATTTTGACTTCATTTTTAAAATTTTAGATTTTATTTTCTTACTGCTTTTTATTATTTAATTCTATATTTTCATGTTATCATTTTGATGATAATATCAAAATACATTATTTTGCATGTAAGGATTTTTGAAAACTTAAACCCAAACAAAAACCATGCTAAGATATTTTTTTTTAACTTTTTTCTTTCTTTTTCTTTAAACACTCCTATATCAAAGATAACTGAAAAACAGAAAAAAAGAAAAAGATCATTTGGCAGCTCTGAAATATTTTTATTTCTTCCAAAAAAGGGATTATGCCAAATCATTTTTCATACTCTATTAAAGTTCTCATATAATTTGAAAGTTATTAAATTCAAGCTAGATGGAAATTTAATAGCAAGAAGACAAGCTAGTCAAGCTTTAAGAATATCCTTTGTAAAGTGGAGGAGTTATTATTGAAGAGGTATTATTGAAACTGAAAGAATGGGTGATCTGATTTCCAGACATGGGAAGCTGTTTTGCAGGATGATCTAGTGTTCTGTTCCCTTTCTTTTACAGTCAAGGTTGGGAAAGGTTACAAGAAAGACTTAGGCTATATGTATCCAGCTAATACTTCCCTAATAGCTACCCAGCCTTTCTCTTTAATCTTTTTACTGGAAATATCAGATAAATTAACCTCTCTTTTCCCCTCTTTTGAGTTTCAGATCAATACATCTGAGGGTTTTGTTCATGAAGCTACTTGTCAAACAGACTCCAGGTAATGCTGAGGCACTAATGACTTAAAAAATTCTGTTCAGTTTTATTTATGTTAATAAACTTGTTTAGTTTACAGTCAATAGAGATTAAGGACTATTTGTATGATGCTTGCTAAGAGTTACTAAATAAAACCTGCTGGATGAGATGGAGGAATGGATGTTTGGTACTTGTATCTTCTAGAAAAAAACATGTAACATCTGTTTATATATAACTTATGTTTCATGGTAACATTAGGCTCAAATTAAGACAATGATAATACAGGAAAAATACAAATGAGGCCTAAAGCATTGTTGTGAAAAACTCTTACTATTTCTCAAAGCAATCACAATGGAAGAAATATTTGCAGGACTTTGTAAAAGGTGTAGAAAAATAAGGTTATATGAAAAAAGGATTATTAGGTCTAACAAAGCTTTATTTATGGAAGGAACAAAAGTCTTGGTTTCAGTGGAGTAGCTGTATTCCCCTCGATTAATATTCAGCTGGGCTCTCTGCACCCGGTCCTTTGGTCACATTGTGGAGAACATTTGATTTTATGTGAAAGTGAGCTAAGACTGAATACATGAGAATTCTCTTAAGTAGACATAGGAAAACATTAGAAAAATTATAACTGCACATAATATACTTCAGCAGGTATTAGTTATTAAATTGACAGGTCAATCAAGGTCTTCCAGGTTTATGCCAACATAATGGCACACACTCCTGAGAAGATAATTTGGGCCATTAATATATTATCTTAGGTGATTCCTTAATGCAAACACGTAAATTGCTAACGCTGAACCACATTAATTAAACTACATCTTATTAATTACTTGTAGACTTCTAAAAAGGCAGTCAAATGTTGCAGATACCAGTTTATAACCTTTAATGATGCCCTATTATAGGAGATCCTATTATACTGCTATGATAGCGTCTATAAATTGGCTGCTCCATTTAATCCGCACAGCAGTATTGTACATCCTGTGGATGCTGTTCTGATTTTCGGTTCTTTAGAAACTTTGTATAGGCTGAAAGGAGCAATGCTGATATAAAATCTTTTTGACTTGAGGAGAATTGTCTATCAGAAACACAGAAGATGTGACTATACTGCATACCTCAATTTCAGCTCAGTGTACCTAAGCCCACCCAGTTTTGCCACCCTTTTCCTTAGCTCATTGTGAGAGAATCTTCAAGTATCCAAACTAAAAAGTAATGGTAGTACTACTAAAAAGCTATCACTGCCATATTTCCCTTATGTTCTTTGAAACCTCTGCTCCTTTTTTAATACCTAAGACATTATATAAGTAAGAAGGATCTATTTTTTCCCCAACATTTTCCAATATACTCACAAGAATGGTTTTAAGATCTTAGCTCGTACTTTCTTACTGCTTTAACCTTCATGTTCCTTTTCCCCATAGATTCTCTCATCACAAGCATACAGTATATAAACTTTTCTGTGTTTAATTTAGAGTGTAAGATCCAAATGATAGAGATCTGTCGCTTTTTTCTATCTGAAAGAGACAGTGCACACTTGGGAGACTAGAAATAATAAAAACATATAGTAAGACTTAATATTAACACATAGTCCCAGGCTAATCTCCTTGTCCCAAGATATTTTTTTATTCCTCTTCCCTGAACAGAGGAAAGCATGTATCAAGATTATCTTGTATATATATATTGAAATTAGAAAGTACATTCAATTTAGTAGCAGATACTTCCTTTTGCTTAGTTTGTATTTCTGAAACAAAGGGCTAGCAACAGTTAGAGGTGATAATTAGATGACTGAGTGAGAAAGACGAAGGAGTCCAAAAAAATTTTTTTCAGATGCTATGGGAAATAAAAAGAGAAGTTTTTTAGACAGGAGGAAAGGATGGCTTTCAATGGTCTGCTTGTACATCTAGGCTTGAAGAAGAACAAGCACAGAAAAGAGTTTTGATTGGTGGGGGAAAGGATGACATATTAAACTACAGTTGGAGAAACGTTTTTGTGACATATTGGAGCATAAAGATCCCATGTATAAAATAGTAATAACAAAATTATTAGTTATAATGAATTCATTAAAAAATAATAAGGATCCGAAGAGGGAAAAGCTGATTTTAAGTTGCATTTTGCATTGAAAATTTAGCAGAAGTCTTGCTGATTTTGTGTCAGGGAATGCCTCTTTTTAGAACTCAAGCACTAACCAAATTTTCCAGAGTTCTGTGAGTTGTCTCCTTCTGAAATGCAGAGCAGCATGACTGTCAGCCATTTTTATTGGAAGTAAAGATTGTTATTAATGAAATAGATGTCATTTTCATTTTCATTGAAGTTTACCAGACCTGAGTTTTCAAGAACGGAACATTATTTTCCTGATTTCTGTAAAGTATGTCCTGGCCACCTTCCTCCTTCATGTTTCTTACTAATGGTTAATGGTCTTGCTGACAGCAAAATTTCCTTTTGAAGTTTTATGAAGTACCATCTACGTTCCAGTGCCAGTCACATTCTTTTTTAGTTTCAGGAAAGATGCCTCCTTTTGTGTTTTTTAAAAAAACAAAACAACAACAACCACATGTCATCTTTTTAGAAATTATTTTAAAATCTCATAGAATCATAGGGGTTGGAAAGGACCTCTGAACATCATCAAGTCCAACCTGCCTGCTGCAGCAGGAACACCGAGGGCAGATCACACAGAAACATGTCCAGATGGGTCTTGAAAATCTTTAGAGAAGGAGACTCCACAAACTCTCTGGGCAGCCTGTTCCAGTGCTCCATCACCCTCACAGTAAAGACGTTTTTCTTCATGTTTAGATGGAACTTCCTGTGTTGTAACTTGGTGCGATTTCTCCTCGGCCTAAATATAACCTCATACTTAAAAAAACCTAATTTTTAGAGATGCAAAACATTGTTAATATTTTTTTTTCTAACCATTATGAAAATAGTTTCATTTGATTCTGTTTTAAGTCAGTGAAAATTCTTCCTTGTCATAGTTAAGCACTAAAGATAATGACTAGGAGAAAATATTTTTCAAGGTTTCAATATAGCAACTTCTGAAATATTTACATTTATTTCCTCTTTTTGCTGCAGCCTTTCCCTGAAAAGCACTATGTAAATTTTAAATTTCACGGAATCATAAAATCATAGAATGCGAGGTTGGAAGGGACCTCAAGGATCATCTGTTCCAACCTTTCTAGGTACTACTATAGTTTATATGAGATGGCTCAGCATCCAGTCAAGCTGAGACTTAAAACTGTCCAATGTGGAAGAATCTACCACTTCCCTTGGGAGACCATTCCAATGTTTGACTGTACTCATGGTGAAAAATTTACATCTTGTGTCCAATCATTATCTCCCCAGGAGCAACTGTTGAATTGCAAAATTAGGTAAATGCAAGATGAAAACAATAACTTTTAACTGTACCATAAGCAGTTTATTTATATTCACATAAAAACACTTATATACACTGATGAGATAATGTTGAAAATTTTTGCTGTAAAGGGAAATAAACGCTGGCTACTAACATAATATCTTTCTCGGGTATGCTACAGTGCCGTAAAAGTCTCCCCCTGAATATAGAAGCTATGGTGATTTTCTGCTCCCTCTCAGTAGGTAATAGGGAAAGGGATAGTTTAAACAGGAGATAAGAGGAATTAATGAATTTGGTCATGGCATACCAAAAAGAATTTATATATTTCACTCATATCTTCTGGTGGTCATTGTACTTAATGAACACTGAAGCCTTGGTTTTAGGCAGACAGAGATGCCAAGTGGCTATTTTAGCAGATTTGTGTTTAAAAAGTGGTGCATCTCTTAAAGGCCATCATAAAGCGGGTGGAAACCAAAGTTTCTGCATTTTATGGATGCTGGTGCAATGAGGATAAAAGTTTGGCCCCAGCTAGGTAAAATCCAGACTCCCATAGTATTTGCTTAAAAGCAGAGCCTATAATAACAACCAGAATCCAAATCCGTTTAAGGTATTTTTCTTTAGTGCAGTAGCACTTCAGAATTTTGCATAACGCTCTAAAGACGCAGAGAAGCATTATTATCTCCATCTTAAAATTGGGTAACAGAAATACTGACACTTCACTGAAATTATGCATAAAAACCTGCCAGAATATAAAACTAAAATTAGATCTTGTGAGTCCTCCATTAGCTGCTTCAGTGCCACTAGCAAACTATTTTTCAAATCAGTATGCTGAGTTGCATTGATTGTGGTGTCCGATTACATTGTCTCCAGAATAAGTATCAGGATCAGGATAAAAAAAATAATAAATAAGTGGGTATAAACTATGTAAAGAATGACACACTTGAAACACAGAATTGAAGAACCACTTTCTCTGCTGCTCTATAAATACAAATTGGAAGTTACCAACCCACTGCTGATCCACTCCAAAAACTCATTTAATTCCACAACAGTCTTGATTAAGGTATTTCTATATTATTTTGTCTTTTTTTAAACTGTGAGTTTTCAAGGAAGACTGGCTTGTCATGGAATCACAGAGTGGTAGGAGTTGAAAGGTGCCTCAGGAGGTCAGCTAGTTCAACCTCACTGCTAAAAGATTTTTACCTAGAGGAAGTTGCACAGGATCACATCCAGGAGTGTCTTGAATACCTTCAGAGAAGGAAACTCCACAGACTCTCTGGGGATCCTGTTCCAGTGCTCTGTCACCCTCATTGTAAATAAGTTTTTCCTCATGGTCAGATGGAATTTCTGGTGTTCCGGCTTGGGCCCCTTGTACTGTAACTGGGCACCACTGAAATAGATCTGAGCCCATCCTCCTAACATCTGACCTTTAGATATGCATAAGCATTGGTAAGACCCCCTCTCAGTCTTCTCTTCTCCAGGCTAAACAGCCTCAGGTGTCTCAGCCATACCTCATAAGAGAGGTGTTCCAGTCCGCTATTCATCTTCATAGTCCTCCACTGGACTCCCTGGTAGTTCCTTGTCTGTCTTGAACTGGAGTTCCCACAACTGGGCATAGTATTCCAAATGTGGCCCTACTAGGGCAGAGTAGAGAGGGAGGATAACCTCCCTCAACCTGCTGGCCAACTCTTCTTAATGCACCCTGAGATGCCACTGGCCTTCTCAGCCACAAGGGCACATTGCTGTCTTAAGATTGACTTGTCCACTAGGACTCCTAAGTCTTCTGCAAAGCTGCTTTCCAGCAGGTCAGCTGCTAACCTGCACTGGTGCATAGGGTTATTCCTCATGTGCAGGACACTACACTTGCTTTTATTGGACTTCTTTATGTTTCTCTTCTGCCAGACTTCTAGGCTGCTGAATTACAGCACAGACTCTGGTGCATCAGCCACTCCTCCTTATTTTGTATCATCAGCAAACTTGCTGAAGGTACACTCTGTCCCTTCACCCAGGTCATTGGTGAATGTGTTGCACAAGGCTGGGCTCAGTACTGACCTTTGGGGAACTCCACTATCAACAGGTTTCCAAGTAGACTCTGTGCCACTGTTCACAACCCTCTGAGGTCTGCCGTTCAGTCAGTTCTCAATCCACCTCACTGTCCACTCATCTAACCCACACTTCCTAAGCTTACCTACTCGGATGCTATGGGAGACAGTGTCAAAAGGCTTCCTGAAGTTGAGATAACCAGCTTCCACTACTCTCCTCTCATCTCCCCAGCCAGTCATAGAATCTACCCAGCCATCGTAGAAGGCTATCAGATTGGTCAAGCATGATTTCCCCTTGGTGAATCCATGTTAACTGTTCCTGATAACCTTATTTTCCTCCACATGCTTAGAGATGGCATCCAGAATGAGCTGTTCCATCACCTCTTCAGGGACAGAGGTGAGGCTGACTGGCTTGTGATTTCCTGGGTCTTCCTCCTTGCCCCTTTTGAAGACTGAAGTGATATTGGTCTTTCTCAAGTCTTCAGGCACTTCTTATTTCTCCACGACCTTCCAAAGATAACAGCAATAACATCTGTTAGCTCTCCCAGCACACATGGGTGCAGTCCATTGCGGCCCATGGATTTGTGAGTGTTCAGTTTGCCTAAATGATCTCTCCCCCAGTCCTTAACAAAGGACTTCCTTTCTTCACACTGTCTTTCTTAATTTTAGTCTAGGATTCTGAGGGCTGGCCTTAGCAGTAAAGACTGGAAGAAAGAAAGGCATTCAGTAACTTCTCCTCCTCTGTGTCCTCTGTCACCAGGGCATTCACCTCATACATCAGCAGGCTCTCATTTTCTCTAGTCTTCTTTTTGCTACTGGTGTACATGAAGTCCTTCTTGTTTTTCTTGATGTCTCTTGCCAGATTTAATCCCAAATGGGCCTTAGCTTTCCTCTTTTCATTCCTGTACACTCTAACAATATCCCTATATTCCTTGCAAGTGGTCAGTCCTTTTTCTCACATCCTGTAAACGTCCTTCTTCCATTTGAGTTTTCCAGAACTCCTTGTTTATCTGTGCAAGTCTCGTGCCTCCTTTGCTTGATTTCTTACTCCTAGATATGTACTGATCTAGAGCTTGGAGGAAGTGGTGCTTGAACATTAAGCAGCTCTCTTGGATTCCCCTACCTGCTAGAGTCTTAGCTCATGGGATTCCTCTAAATAGGTCTTTGAAGAGTCCAAAGTTACTTCTCCTGAAGTCCAGGGTTTTAATCCTTCTTATTGCTGTGCTTCTTTCATGCAGGATCCTGAACTACACCACTTTATGATCTCATGAAAGTTGCTGCCCGCAACATTTACATCCCCAACCAGCCCTTCCTTTTTTGTTAGGACAAGGTCCAGCAGTATAACTCTCCTCACTGGCTCCTTCACCACTTGTGTCAAAAAGCTATCATCAGTGCTCTGCAGGAACTTCCTGGACTGTGCGTGTCTAGCTGCGTTGCCTTGCCAGCAAACCTCATGGTGGCTGAAGTCCCTCATAAGATTCAGGACCTGTGATTGTGAGTCTACTTTCAGTTGTCTGTAGAAGGCCTCAGCAACTTCCTCTTCCTGATCAGGTGGCCTTTAGTAAACACCCACAACAGAGTCACCCGTACTAGTCTGCTCCTTAATTCTTACCCGTAAGCTATTGACTCATTCTTCACCCTTCCTTTGGCAGAGCTTGATACACTCCAGTTGCTCTCTCACACAAAGTGCTACTCTTCCACCTCACCTTGCTGGCCTGTCTTCCCTAAAAAGTGTGTAGCCATTCATGACAGCCTTCCAGTCATGGAAACTATCTCACCACAACTCTTTAATTGCAATTAGGTCATTGTCCTTATACGTTCCATGAACTTCATGGTTTAGTACGACACGAACAGAGAATGAAGCAGGTTATGCTGGGCTTTGCAACTGCTTCTTGTCATGCAGAGAGGTTAATATATCATGAAAAAATCTAAATCACTGTTAATAAGGTAAAAATATTTTGACAGTCATTTAATCTGGAGCTGATTCACTTACATATGAGTGATTTAAAGTTCAGCTCTTCCATGGATTATAGGGCCACTCAACAAGTTTTATTCCTTGAGTGCAAAACAGTTGCTTGTGGTTAGAAGTAGTCTAGAGTATTATATCCAGACTTCTATTTAAGTGACCTGAAATCTTTGCCTTGCTTTCTTTTCATTTGCCATGTTGTTATTGTTGTTTACAAACTGATTGTAGAGCTTGTCTGCATAGTTTTTTATTCTGTTTGTTTTGCTTTGATACAGTCCAAGCCCCAAAACTTCGGTTCTTTTCCTAATTCCCTTATTTTTGTGGTTTTTTTTGCTTTATTTGTGTGTGCGTGTTGTTTTCTTTTTTTTTTCTTTTCTTTTTTTTTTTTGGGGGGGGCGGGGGTTGTTGTTTTTTGGTTTTTTCCATTCAGCGTTTTAAGAAATGACATTTGGGAGAAAATATTGTGCCAAAATTTCAAATCCTTCAAACATTATGAGTTAAAATCACCCCTCATGTGATTTCACTGCATTCATTAGTGCTGTGCCAGAGATTAATTTGACCTCCTGAGTTCTTATTTTGGCAATGAAAAGAAATTGTTAAGATTTGTATTCTTGGAACTACACACCTTTTCTAGCAAAATTGTAAAATAGAATGAAATAATGAATATTTAGCAAAAAATTTGCATAATCTATCCTTTTGCCAGTCTATTTCTTTAAAATACTATTTCAGGGGCCATTACAAAGAAGCTTATAGAATCAGATGGATTTTTGACCTGTGCCTTTAGCTTCCTCTCTTTTCATACCTGATGCTACCATCCCACACCTTTGTTGTGAAACACTGATAACATTATTTTCCTCTTTCTTAAACATCAAAAAGCCTATTAAGCTTCTCTAGAGAAGTTCACAATAGAGATAAATGTGAAACAACACTTTTTTTTTTACATTCTGTCCAATGATAAAATCATGTCATATGCCATTTTTCACTCTTTAAGTGAACTGGTTAAGGATTTTCAATCAATAGTTGCCACCTATAATTGCATTCTTTGCTTTTCCTACTAAATAATTTAAAAATAAAATGCTCTACCACTACTCATAAGAGTACTCTGAAAGTATTGAAAGTCCTAGCTATCTTGTAAACAGATAGACAGAAATTTAAAAGAATGCCACGATTTTTAGGTTTGCATGCAGGTCTGTTAATTTAGTTTTCTTGATGGGAACCTTGGTTTTGTATTTAATATTTACATTTACATAAACAACAAAAAAGGTTAAGGGTTGTTTAAACCTTACACTAACAACATGAACAATATGTAGTTCATGCTGATAATGATCTCCTGAAGAAGGGACTTCCTATTGAGCAGTTTGCTCTAAAAGTCACAGTATAAACCTAATGAGCACAGATGAATGTATTTCTACTTAGTGATCTTTTTTGCATTAAAATTAACCTTTAAGAATAACATAGCTTTGAAAGGTAGAATAATTTTATTTTTTGCTATGGCTTTTTTCTTATGTAAGTGTTAGTATCAGCAAGTGGAAATGAAATGTTTGGTTTTTTCTCCCTCTCATATGAGGCTACAATTTCACTTGTGAAGTGCGGTCATAAAACGGCCACTTGTGCTGTCGTTAAGCTGTGCTTTGCAATCTCATCATAGTCAATTAAATCAAACAACAAGGTCTTATTTAACATAAAAAAAAATTGACTTCCGAGAATTAATTACTAATATTTTCCTGCTAAGTCTCAAAGTATTATTTATAAAGATTACTAGTGTATGCCAAAGGTTAAGATAATTAGATAATCATGAATTAAATTTACTAGCTAGTAATTTTATGAATTCTAATAATTCCAGATAAAAACTGAGATGAACAATTATTTCTTTTTGTAAAATTCACCCTATGTCTGCATAAAAAGACAGGTAACAATAGTACATGATAAAACATGAAATCTGCAATGTTATGAAGATTTCAGAATTGATTCTTTTATAAGTCACTGCTGTACCACAGTAATCTTCTTACAAAGTTCAAAAGGGACTAGGATACAATAAATTTGTCAATTTGTAATTTACACTTTCAAATAATATAATAATTTAAAATACTGCCTTATTGAAATTATAAATGAAAAGGTGTTTCTTCAGTCTATTATAATTAAATAATAATGAGCAAAGTGACATGTTGCTGGTATGATTTTTGACAGCATTTTAAATTAGAAATAGTTAATAGATTCAGTAGCTCATGTGCATGAATGCTACTGTCATATTTTAAATTAAATATTAAATTCATTTAATTAGATAAAATAAAATTAATAAACTATAAAATAATAAAATTGTTATTTTCCAGAGTAGGCTAGAGGCAGAGTTAATTATTTCCTTAACTTGCACATTATCGATGAAATTCATAACATTATGTGAAACTTTCAGGTTCATTTAAAGCAGTTTCTTTTATTTGTCCAGTTAAATCCTAATGTATGCAGCTGGATCCATCAATTTACAATGGCAAAAAAGGAAAAAAAAAAACCACATATATTTTTTAAAATCAGATATCTGACAACTGCGTTTTAAAAAACTGCTTATGGCTTTCATTGACATAATGATGTAAAGGGTGACATTTAGATGTAGATCATTCTTCCTGCATTTGGGTATACATTTATTTATTTTGGGTATGAGAATGGGAGAAAGTATCTTGACTTAAGGCTGTTCTTTTGGTATGGAATGAAATTACAGTTGTGGCTCTAATCTTTTTTGTCAAAGAATATCTTTTCCCTTCCATAAAGTAAAGAGTGGATGGATCACATAATTAGAACAGTGGCAGTTTCATGGGATCTGCACCTGTTTCCTCCACAATTAAATGTGCTTCAGCCAATGTGAGTTCAAAGTGACTATGTCAAAGAGTTTAGAGTAATATACTTGATGATCCTTTCAGATAGCTCAGTGTCATTTGAGCTGTAGCTTCAGAATGTTCATGTGTCCAGTCAGGGAGACATTGCAATTATCTGTCTTCAGCAAAACATTTCTCTAGGCAGAAGGTTTATGATTCTTTTTTAATCCTACCATACTGTTGTTGGGAAGAAAATATTTCACTGTAATAAACCATAAAACCCTAATATCACTAATGAAAGAGCTATGTGTGCTGTGATTACAAACCAAATTTTATTATTTTCATTATTTTTTGGGGGGGTGTGTCAAAATTCTGCCCTGGATACTGCTTTGGACATTCCTAAAGCCACTGAAGTAAAAGCAATCTGCATTGACCTAGTGCTTAAAAACAAAACAAAACAACTTTTTTCTTCTTTTTCCTTTTTTTAACCCTTGATTTTTCTCTTTTTTTCCCCTCTCATAGAAAAAAGAGTGCTTCATGTATTTCAGTCTTCTTGGAACAGCACACCTACACTGGTGACTGCCTGGAGGCAGGTAATTTAGGATTATGGAATCCACTAAGTATTTGGAACAGACATCTGGGGGTCTCCTTTTCCAGGCTACCTCCTGGAGTATGTATATGTGTGTTGAAAACTCCAAGGGTGTAGGTTCCGCACACCCTTTGGGCAGTCGTGCCATTGCTGCAGTACCTCTGAAGTGAGAAGTACATTCCTAATGGTGAGCAAAGATCAAGACAACAGCAGGACTGATTCCTAAACAGCAGGCACCAGTGTGTATTGTTTTATGGTGAACTGTGCTATGGAAGCTGTTTAAATTAGCCTTAACAGTGGAAGAACTACCTGCAGTATTCTCCCCAGTTGTTCATTTGAAGCATTCCACATGATCTGAGCAAGTCTGAAGCATGATCTTTCCAGCTGAGAGACCCTGGTCCAGCTGAGCTCCTTCCACAGAACCTCATTGTTGTCTCATTGCAGTTTGCTTTGCTTCTATGTGCACTTAGCCAATTTTCCATGGTGAGCTTATTTAACAGACACATAAGATGTTGAGGCTTTTTGTCCTTTGGAACAGGAACTCTGTCCTTTACAATACACACCAGGCTGGCATTTCACTCACACATACTAATAATTGTAAGCCCATGAGAGAGAATGTAATCTTTCTGTGCAAGATAGGCACAAAGCAGTACAACTAAATAGAATTTTTGAATGCTTTGTAAAGTGGTGAAAAAGTATCATTTCAGTCAAGCCTACTTGCTTGTGATGTCAAGATAAATGGTATTTTTAATGTGCTTAGTCTACTCTAAATATCATTTTAAAGGTGCTCTTCTTTGCCAGCTTAAATATTTAACATTTCAGGCACCACAACAAAGCATGCATAATATCAAACACTAATAAATTTCCTTATAAAAAGCCAATGAAATATATTTCACTACTTAACTTTGAAATTTGTCACAAAAAAAGCTCAAATTCACAATGACATTTTTATGCAGGTTCAACATGAAGCTTTTTTTTTCCAGTGTTCTAAACTTTAATTTTTTATACTGTGCATTTTCAACTTCACCACGATGGACTATACAATCTGTAACATTTGGCAAATTGAAGAGCATGGCAAATGAAGTACTGAGCAGATATTGTAGTGACAGCAAGGAATAGGAAGCATTTGTTTTCTTTATTCTTAAAATTATTGCCTATTTTGACCAATCATCTCTTGCACCAGAAGCACACCTGTTGAAATATCTCAGGGACCCAGGATTCCCTGTGAAATAAAAGGAAGGCAAAGGTAATTACCACTTCTTAAAAGTATCTTTATCTGTTTCATACTATTAGTATTTTATACTTTAAACCTCTTCAAGTTTCTATCCATGCATAAAATCTTGACTCTGAAAAGGTGATACTAGCTTAAAATCAAGTTATTGAAGTCAGATAACTGATAATTTCAGAAATAAAGTCCAGTAGGCACTAACAATGAAAACTTCCTGCTTTCTTGCCAAAGGCCTGAGCTGAGGCAAATCACTCTTCAGAGGAAAGAATAAATTCTGAGTCCAGTTGGTCTTGGTCCTTTTCTTTGAGATTGTTCACAAAGATCTCGTTCAGGTCCCTCTACAAAGTTAAAGGTTTTACTCTCTGAGTGCTGTATATGAAGACTGGAATTTGGCCACCAGTTGATTTCATGTCTGATCATCAATATACTACTGATCAGGCAGATGGGTGTGATGGGCAGGGATGGATTGGAGAAGAAGAGCTGATGCTCAGGCAAGAGTAAACTGTTCTCTGACAAGAGATGTAATCTCTTCCTCTAATACTGAGCCCTTCACAGGGCACAGATGATGTTTTGTTCTCTCTGTGCTACTGCAACATAAATGGTGATTCAGACAAAACTGGCCAGTTCCGAAGATGCAGGGCAAAGGCAGTCTGTTCATTTGGGTCCCAAAATCATACTATAAGCATCCAATTTAAACAAGGATGAGGTCTTTTTGTGGCTGTCATTTGTGTTATATAGTAACTAAATCTCATTCTAGATTAATTGGGCAGATTAGCAGGTTGTAATTGCTACCCTTATTGCCTGTTCTTAGAGGAACTATACTGAAAACTTCTTCTATCATTACCTTCTCTTGTATTTCAGCAAAGTATCTGTTTAGATTTAAAAAAA
>NW_009952973.1:11274204-11290709 GCF_000747805.2 Chaetura pelagica | reverse complement strand
CTTTCTCTCACTCCCATGCACATACACACCTAAATATTCTAGGAGTTAAAAAATATGTTTAAAATCCCAATTAAAATACAATTACAATATCGTTGTCTCATTCCACCATGGATTGCTTTTAACGGAGAAGTTTTCACATTTTATTGTGGTTAAAGGTTAGAGACTAGAGCTGAAATTCTGTTCTCACTAGACTATCTCACAAGATTCTGTGCAGTCCTATAGCGAAACTACATCTAGTAGCCAAATTAATTAAATTGCTACTCTAGAAGCCTCTTAGACATACCTACACTGTTACAGCCAAACATGCAGGCATATGCAACTACATATCTCAATGCACTGAGACTGAGCTACTAGTTCATGTCAGAGAAGCAACAGGCACAATTATCTATAAAGTACTTTGTTCACATTACATGGATGCAATAATGTTACTTTTTCCTCCAGAGTAGTATGCAATAGATAAAAAAAAGTAGATGGAGAGAAAGATTCGTAACAGCTGGGAATTAACTGTTCAAAGAAAGAAAGCAGATTACTGCAGACCTTGATAAGGTCCATCTTTATTACTTCTGTCTCTGACTCATTTTTTCCATGTTTGCTGTCCACTACTGTTCCTACATCTCTTTCAGTGTGCCAGTTTTTGCAGTTTCTGCTTGTCATACTGTCCCAGTTTTGTTTTATTTTTCCCTCAATGTATTAAGCTGTGCTTTTCTATGTCTATTTTGCTATTTCCTACCTTCTTGTGGCCCTGCTGTTGTCCTCATTGGAGCATAAAGGACTTCCCAATTTAATACTGTATGTGAAGTTAAATCTACTGTTTGCATATATTCAAATAGTCAATGAAAATGTGAAATAAAAGCATACCTAATTTTGCACCTGACAGTAAAAAGTACACAGGAAAGTTCATGTGACCGTCCATGTTTTATTATCTATATAGAGCATTTCTATTAATATTAATTTTTGTTTCAGTCACAAAACTTTGTGTAGGTAGGTATAAAATTGCACAGATGCTATCTAAATACTTACATTAAAGAAACACAAATATACCACTTCTGTTTCTGCATCCTAAGAAAAAAATTACCTACTTCTGGATAGCTAATTGAACTGGTAATGAGTTTTGCATATGTGGGTTGGCTGTTTCATGCTTGAAATAATTATCCAATGAAACCTGTACCAGGGCTACCAGCAGGAAGCTAACAACTGGTGTATGGGTGAAAAGAGTTTATAAAACATTCCTATGCTTGTTTTCTGTTGTGGGTTTTTTTCTTTCTTTTCTTTTTTCCTTTTTTTTTCTTTTTTTTTTTTTTTTTTTTCTTTGCCAGACGGAGGAACAGATGGGTGTGTAATGCAGACAAAAACTAAGTACATGAACCACAGTCAAATGTATTAAATCAGGTGTAGCTACTCTATAGCTTCTGGCTGCAAAGAGATTGACTCATTGCTCTAAACCCAAATTTCTTAATGTAAAAAAATTGTAAATGTATTGTCATCTTGTGCTTTGGTTTGTCAAAAGTGTTGCTGTATTTATTTGAGATCATTGACTGCTAACAGTATAAAATGTCGTGAACATGAACTAAATCAATATGATTACAACAGTGGAAAAATTAATCACCTAGCTCGTCTTTATTATTTGGCTATCAACAGATAGGAATCTATAAATATAAAGGCGATTGAAAAATACCTAGATCATAACACAGAAGTCAAATCAGTTGATGAATCATTATGTTTTAAAAAATAAAAAGATTTTGAAAAATAAATTACAAACTCTCTAAAAAACAATGGATACTGGATTTATCAAAGGTGCATCAAGGTTCATAAATATTTTTCCTTATGTGTATATTAAATGTAACATTGTTGTTCATATTGCTCTGTGGCAATTTTTGTAATTGGTTTTAATTACGATAAAATGATCACGTCCTAACTTTCAGTGTAACCAGATCAAGATCTAGAAGTACTTCCTGAAACAAATCTCAAAATCACATGGATGACTAGTGATAGGAGCATACATAGATAGATATAGGGCATATACAAATAGATATAATATTTTTTAAATGTTCTCTTATTAACATTGAATTTCTATGTCAAGTCTTTTACTACTACTAAGTACTTTCACTTGAATAGGAAATTTCTCAGCAAATAAATTAAGTAAATGTCTGCTCTTACATCTTCTATATGGCTTGGGATGCAAATATATAAAATATTACTAATATAGATATTGGATATTCTTCTGGTATTAATACTGAAGGCTCTTCAGTCAGTCCTTTTTTAAAAAGCAAGGAAGCAACCAACCAAATGTTCTCCTTCATATGGTTTTCCAGAAAAAAATGATTCCGTTTTTCACATGGTTTCAGACATGGGTCTTAAAGGCAAGATTCTCTGATTATTCTGGAGCACGTCCAGCTATATCCAGAGGTATAGAAGTTTGTCATAATGTTTCTAGACTTCTGAATCTGTGAATCTCTAAATGAACACAGTATTATACAACAACTCTATGATTAGTTTTCTTTAAGTCTTTTTACCACTGAGCAAGAATTGAATATGTTTCATATGCATGGTGATAGCAAGTATCATTAACTTTACAAATATACTCTCTCTGTGAACATTTGAAATTAAATGATGAGTTTTTTATGTTAAATGTTATAAACAGTATTTAAATGTATGCATTTTTAGTTTTTCATTTAACTTAACTTCCTGGAAGGTAGCCAGAAATAGATTATTGTTAGGAAAAAAGAAAAAAAAAAAAAAAAAAAGTATTTTTAAAAGTTATAAAATCTGAAACAGTATCCTTCTGCCCTGGAGACATTAACTAAAGAATATGTTATAGCAGCCATTCAAGAATGGAAACAATGCTTCCTTTAGGTTTACAGCAGAATGTGTCATTGTTTAGGAACCATAAACTCGATGAAATAACTTTAATAGCAGTTAATCTGCATAACTACTCCATATCCAAGAAGATAATTTGAAAAAGGTCATACTTACGCTTCAGTGAGGTGTCTTTCAAATGAAAAGCTATTCAAGGGCTAAAATCAATTGACTATAAAATACTGTGTTTTCTGATGGGAATAAAAGAGAAAAGAATTTGTTTGTTACAGTGACCAGCCCATTCATTCATCATTATATACTACCCAGTATTTTGTTGTATTGATTTATTATATTGCCTAAGATGGTTTGCACTTGTATGAAATTCAGAAAACATTGATTTACTCAAATTATTCAATGCTTTAGTGTATGACTATTATGTCATTTAACATTTTAGACAAATCAATAGACTTTAAAAAACTGCTTTCCTTATTCAGAAGGTATGGAAATGTACTTTCCTGGAATAATTAGTTTGCTATAAGATGGCAATATTTATAAATAACTCATTTTAAAACTATAAGGGGCAATGTATATGTATAAATGCATAGTTACAAGTAAAATTAACAATTTCAGTTTGCCTAAAGCATACTGTGATGTAGAATATGCCTTCAAATTCAGAACATTATTCTCAAATTTAGCATGTTATGGCCATATAAAGCTTATTTGTTTAACTAGTAATCATTGCTGGATGTTAAGAATGTTTTTCCCAGAACTTTAATGACTGGAAAGCTTGAATGTTTTACATGGAACAACTTTCAATTGTCTGTGGAAATGTCTTAGGCAGGGGACAAATCTTTAGCTCTAATGGATTTTTTAGCTGGGTTACAGATAAGAAGCAAATTATCAAATATGATAAGTGAAAACATCATGTACTGGTAGATAATTCCTTCATAAGAAATCAGTGCCATGTTCTTACCGAAAGGCACAGTCCTGAGAAAATTGCTTTTGTACACTGTGGGCACTTCAGCCTTTATTCCTTGTACAAAATGACTTACAATGCCTGAACAAAAGTTAATTTAGAAAATAAAAAGTCTCACATTGATTAAAACAGGTATTGGTTTATATTAAAACAAACAAACAAACAAACAAACATACTTACTTTTTTTTTTTTTTTTTGTTAAATGTATACTAGATCAAAGAAGCTGTTGAACAAGAAGCTTTCACATCTACCTTTCCCTGCAAAATAAAAATATCCTTTTTCTTGCTAAATAGAGCAATGAGAGACTGGGAGTTAATCCTGAAAGGATTTATTATTCAAATTTCATTGTATTGACAACAGCACAAAAGCTTTCATATTTTACAAGTAAGTATTTGAGTTTCATCCATTTTACAACAAAAGCCATTATTCAAATCTGTTTGGGATACTTTAATCTCCCTCACTGCAACAAATTCCAGAAAACAAATCTTGTATTTGGTTTTCTTATTGGTAATTTACTCCTTAAAAATTAGAGTGCATGCTGACTGTTTCTTTTGACTGGATAGTTCAAAATTCTCCATGCTCATGTTTGACAGTTAATAAATCAGCAGGATATCTTTTTCCCCATGTTTAAAGTTCCTTATTTCCATATCTCTCCTATTCTAATTACAAGGGAAAAGACCTCTGCCTATCTATTTCTGCTTTTCCTTTAGTTGTCTCATCCCTTAGCAAAGTTTCCTTAGCTAACTTGCACAGAGTCATGTTAACTCATATCAACACTCTGGAGTAGCAATGTCTCTGTCACAAACAGCAGCATACAAGATTATTTCTAAAGCTTAAAGCTGTACATACAATTGATATATGATTTCCATAGATCTTTGAAGTTTGAACTTGTTGCACTGAAAGATTCCTTCTGTTTTGCTCCAAGGTTCATGGAACTGTTTTAGATCAAGAAAATAAAAACACTCTATAGGTAGAAGTATGGGTCAGTTTCCTACCTGAAATAGGTAGTGTGGTAGTTAAGAAACACCTTTAAGTATCTTAAACCACCCTATTTTTAGAGGTCAGGAATTCTGAAGGAACACTGCCAGTTTTACAGTGTTCCAGGAGAGACACACAGATTGTGTGTGGTCTCACTGGGCATTTTTTTTTGACAAATAGTATGTAACGGTACATATTGAAATATCCAAAGATACTCTTAGGGATAGTTTATTTCTTGCATGCTGAATGATTGGTTACAGTAGGAGATTCTGTGGTGGGAGTTATGATGATCTTGACTGATAAAAAAACAACAACAAACCCACAAAGAAACCCCACAATAAAAAACTAACCATGGATGTGTCAAAGTGAATAAAGACATGAAAATAGGAGGAAAAAAGCTGGAAGTATCAGTCAACCCTGTAGTGGTATTCCTTTATGAAATGTAGATTTTACAAGAACAGACACATCATACAACACAGTTTAGTAGAGGAGTGGAATAATTATTTGGATTGAAAACATTGGGAGACATTATATTGGAAAATTAAAAGAAGGATACTTACTTCCTCTTTCTAGAAAAGATTTTTTCCTTGTAGCCATAGCAGTCTGGTGGGCTGAGCCACCAACAGCTTGGTTCATTCCATATGTAACAACCAGGACCTAGTGCATCTAATTAATAAACAGATGGCAGTAGCCCTGTGGGTCTTTAAGTCAGTAAGGGCTTCTGTGTTCTACTGGTTATGTCACAATATCCTTTCTTAAGGGATCCATATGCTAAGACCGGATAATGGCACAACAGATGCTTCATCTTCATTTCAGGATGTCAATAAGCCAGACAAGATTCCGAAGTAGTGTCCAGACAGTTATGTCTTGTTACAGTGCAATTCAGAGTCTTCCCCAAGAGTACTGAAAAGAGTAATCCAACATGGAAGTGTTTCTGAAATGCATAGAGCAAGAAAGATTGTAGATAGGTGACCTCTTTAGGTAACACACCACATGACCAACACTCTAAAAAGAAGGCTTGGCACCCTCCACTCTGAGTGTGCTGGTGCATATTCTGTTTTAGTTCTGATGGCATTCCCAGACACTTTCTGGGGAAAACAATTCAAAACCAGCTTGCAAGTTCCTGTCCAAGGAGGTGGGCAAAAGAATGAGACAAAAGTCATCTTGCAGTGGTGAAAATCTAGCTAGATATGTGTTAAAGACTTAGATTCTACCTGTTGCTATAGTGGAAAGCAGTATTACCTAATTTTGCATTTACAGTGTCATTTTTTGGCATACTTGGGATAACATTTCCATATAACTAGTAAATGGTATTTTTTGAGGAACCATGAGTATAAATATGGTATGCACAACAATGGAATATTTGTGCAGATATACAAAATTCAAGCAGTTAAAGGGCCAGTAAAGTGCCTGCCTAAGTGACTGCTGTATGATTCTGACATTCAAGAAATTTTGAGACATCAGCTGTCAAGCTGAATACTCTCCTGATTTCATTTTGTACTGAGAAGAAATATCTGCAAGTGGGGTTAAACCCTTATAATATCATCATGAGTTTATTCTGAACAAACATAGGCATGTTGGTACTTTCTTTTTGTTCTCAAGAGATTAATCTTGTTGAAATATCTGTAGGACATATCTTTACTCTATTATCATGCTTCTTTATTTTAACAGTAAATGTAAACTGAGATACAGTCCTGTTTCTGGCCACACTGTAACTGCAGGAACTCTTGAGTCAGTAGCCAATGACCAAAAGTACTTGTAGTTTTTCAACCCATTATTATACCAGGAGGGACCATATTTTTTGGGGTTCCAAATAATGCAGGTTGGATTTGGATTTTCTCAGACAAGTGGAAAATTATTCTTGGTTATTACTTAGAGACATTGATTTATTTATTTGCCATTCACAGATATGTCACTTTTTTTGGAGAGTTTTTTAGTAGTTGCAAGGGGACACAAATTAAGCCAAAATGTTTAGTAGTAGTTTAGGCAAATACTTTGTTTTGTGGCAAGCTGAATTAGTTTGGATAGAACAGTTAAGGAGAGGTCTTGTTACTTACCATGCCTGCCATGATTTTACTGTTTAAAAAGGGCAGTAAATAAGGAAGATGAGCAGAGAAGTCTTAGCATTTTCTACCACATCCTAAAAAGTCCACTATTTCAGTAGCCTGCTTCTAGGACTGAATAAGAACATGGTCTACAGACTACTGAGTTAACTTGATATAAATACTATCTGCAGTCATGATTGACAAGTATTACTAATGCCGTAGGCTCTACAAACAGAGTGTGTGCTTAATGCTTTCCTTTGCTATTCAGAGAGAAGACTCCACCTTGTCATAATAAACATCTTTTTATGGGCATGAAAAATTCTACCTTGGTTCTTAGAATCTTTCTGCTTTAATTGAAATTAATACTGTTGACTGATTCTCTTTAAAATATATGCAGAATTGGCTTACAAGTCAGCTTTAGAGATCTGAAAATTGCTTAATGTGGCATTTAGGCACAAGTGATTTCAGAATAGTTCTGTAATTGCAGGGGAGGATAGATTCAGTCACTTCCTTGTACTAGAAATAATGCTGTGCTTTTTCCTTTTCCATAATGCATTAAAACCAGAAAAGGAGCTAACCTAGCTGGTCATTCCTCAGCAGTCCTGGGAGTGTGTCAACAAGAATGTTTTAGCTGAGATCAGGAGTACTATTATGAAGTTATGTCCCCACTATGGCACTTACTGTGCTTTGTTTCACATCACCCAGTGACTGCAGACCACATGTACTGGAGTCTTCTGGGAAGAGATTAAACTCGAAGAAATGTTCCAGGAGCACATCTAATGTGCTTCGACAGGCAGTCCTTCCACAGGACCAGGCTGACATTAGTTTGAAGTGGTCTATTTTGATTCCATTTTCACTATAACGCTTTTCATGACTTCAGTGTCATGACTACAGGGTAAAATCTGTTGGTTTAGTATCCTTTGGCATCTCTCTACTAAATGCTATGTGTGAAAGCAATGTCCTTTGTTTACTGCCTTATTTCAGATGGTATTCCACCATGCTGAAAGCTTTAAAATCCTTTGCCAAATTACAAAAGTCAAATCTGAGTCAGCATCAGATTTCACAGTTTTGCTTCCACATAATGTTTTAGTTCATGCTTCCCAAATTGCAGTGTTGCAGTTAGGCTTTTCTGCCTGCCCTTTAGAATGAACACATCAAATTCTATGGAAGTTGGCCCATTTAAAAGGCACCTTCTCCTATATATTCTTTTCTACTGTCACTCTGTGCTGCTTTTATCAACCACATTCTCTTTCACTTTGGAATTCTTAAAATCTTTCTGTTTTATATAGTACCACACAATGTTCTCTGATCAAGGAGTCACTAGAGGGTCTAAAAGGAAGTTATTGCAAAGGCAGAGTGGTGACACGACACAGGCAGGCTTCTGAACAGGATGCCAAATAGCAGGGGTTCTGCCTTCTACTGGTGCTCCTGTCTGCATAGGGAAGAGCATGGATTCTGTAGAAGACAAGGAGAAGCAAGGGGATTCTGCACTCTAGGAGCCAAAATATTCTTAGATGTCTGACTTTGGCTATGTGACACAGACCACTTCAATATTTAGCTTTAAGTCTAAGAGCAAATGATATTTCAAATGCTTCAAGTAGAGGGGAAATTAACTTGCTGGGTAAATGCCTCTATTATCAGGGGAAAAAAGTCTCTAATATCAAACACTTTTGGGTCACTCTGGCAGAAATAGACTGAGAATAAGCATTACCCAACAAGGCAGAAATGCTGTTGTGCAGTTACTCAATGAAGTACAGCAACGAAACCAAACATATCCCAGTAAGGCAGAACTGGAGGTGAGTCAGGGTATTCACAGACTCCTGCCTTTATGGCAATTAAATGCATAATTGAATGCTATTATAGAAAATTTTCAAGAGATCACTTCATTCTATGTCTTCTACTTATTGTTTGGGCTTATAAATGAAATAAACACAAGATCTTCACAAAATCCCTACTACAGTGTGCCTGATATCCTCTACATTTCCTAACAGTGAAATAATGAAGTGGCTGAAGGAAGCTACTTATAACCAGGATCATTTTTCGTAACAGCAAACAGCATACAGATGAAAGGTTTAAACTAGCATTGACCTACATCTATTTCCCCTTACTTCCAATTTAACCCACCAATTTAAACCTCCCACCTACCTCCATTTATGATTAATAGAGCTGAAAACAACCTCTCATTGCAATGTACATTTTTTTTGTTTTATTCTTCTCCTTATGTGTCCTTCTTTCAGCAGACTGAGAAATAATTTTCCCTTGCCCTTCCTTTCCAACTCAGTAGATTCAGTATTAAATTTCAGTATTCCCTTTGATTCTAGTATCTGCAGTATCCAGTACTGGGCTTCAGGCAGGATCTGTTTTCTGTTTAATTATTTGGTTACAATTTTCAAAAGACATATGTGAAGGACCAGGTATTTCCTCACACGAACATGAAATGCCCTTTAGGTCAGCAGACACAACTGACTTAAAAATGGCGGCTCCACGTGGCACTGAACCCTCTCCTGGCTGCCTTCTCTGATGCCCCGAGGCGGCAGCTGCTGCGGGAGAGGAGCTGTGGCAGGAAGAATGGCTGCAAGGGCGGGACAAGGTCCTGTCTGATTGGCTGAAAAGCCCAGAAATACGAAACCGGCCAATTGGGAGCGAAGGAAACCTATAAAGAGACAACGCAGCGCGCTTTTCCCTCTCTTGTGCTCCTCGTTTTCGGCGCGCTGTTCCGCAGACACTGAAGGTGCCACTTCTGCCTCTCACTTCTCGGTGCGGTCCCGAAGCTGCCCCTGGAGTCCCGGCTCGCCTAGTCCCAGCTCTCGCCTGGTTCCAGTTCACTCCAGCCAGACCCGGCTTGACCCAGCTCGTCCTGTCCCGTTGCCGCAGCTCTTCCTGCCAGCCTGCCTGCATTGCCTGCAGCTAACACTGTGGTGAGATGAATTCCTGCCACTCCAGGTCCTAAAACCGGGTTGCAGGGGAAGGCATAATCCTGTCTTACTTGCCCAGTCGGGCATATCCCTCCTCCTCCTTCCCTCATAAATAAGTAAATAAGGTGTGTAAACAGGGTGTACCCATATAGAAGTATTAAGACATAAGTTCTTGTTATTTGATGCTTAAAAGATATTTCGCAGCTCATATTTGCTTTAATTACCCTTTTTGAATCTCCTACCCAAAATTGCTTTGTTTTCCCCACAATAAACCGTGCATTCGAAAATTCTAATTGGGGATTGGCTGCTGTTATTGGAAATATTAGTAAGCACTGAGCAAGTGTCTCACTCGAAAATTCAGTGCCGAAGCTCACTGATCTTCTGCGAGAAGCGATCGCCACGTGCGGACCTCTCAGCAGATCCTGACAAGCTAAATACACTCCAAAAAGGAGATATAATAGGTCGCGGATCGTGACAACATATGATACTCACTTGGCAAAAATATTATTTCCTGTGGGTCTCCTTGTTTTTTGACTCCTTTTATTTAATGCAATACATTATTATATACATAATAACTTGACCCTAAAGGGATAGAGAAATCCTTCGATATTAACCTTAAAATGTTTTGGGCAAATTTTAGTTCTGTGTTCTTGCATTGTGAATGTATATCATTCATTAAATTTGTAAAGGGATTACTTCAGAGTAATCTCATTAGAGAAGACTATATTACCAGATAGCCTTACATAAGACAATCTCATTAAGCGTGCCTCAGGATGTCATTTTTGGTATCTAGTTTGTACCCCAAGTATAAATTTGTTACATGATTCAAATTGGTTTCAAAACTTAAATTGACAAGTGTTCTCTATGATGTGTGTTAAAAATGTGTCTAGTATCTTTGGGTTTGTAATTTGTAAATATAGATATTTTCAGTAAAATGTTACAGAATTTAAATGCAAGTAGGACTTTAAAGTAATATGTAACCATATAAAATAATTATGCTGTATCTCACATAGGGTATGTGATTCATAACTTGAAATTATTTTAGATCTTGTTGCTCAGACTTAGTTTTTCATCCACTTTTTGCTCTACTTATCTAATATGACAACCTGAAACTAGTCATAGATAATTCCTGTAGATTTTGAGAGGATTTAAAATTAACCCTGCTTTTTCTTCATTGTACAAAGATAAATTCAAACAAAAGAAGTGAACCTCAGTTTATTGTAGGAGGAACAGGTTTCTATCACAAAACATATAATCACAGATTAATAGAATAATTTTGGTTGGAAAAGACCTTTAGGATCATCAGTCCAACTATTAACCTAGGACTGCCGTGTCCACCACTAAATCATGTTCCTAAGCATCACGTCTTGTTGCCTTCGAAAGGTTCAGGAATGGCACAGCGACCCTCCCCCTCGCCACTGGGGGCCAGCACACAGACGCCAATGTGGTGGACGGCAAATGGCCTTTATTAGTGCACCACACGGCTTTATATACCCTGGATTTACAATGTCACTTCCGTCTGGTTACCTCATAAACTAAACTCTATTGGCTGTCTGGGGAGGGGGCCCTGTCTTTCCGTACAGCGCGATATCTTCCGGCCGCCAGACCCTGGCTACATTGTCTAAGTATCTTTTTCATACCTTGAGAGATGGTGACTCAACAACTTCTCTGGGCAGCCAGTCTTCCTGTCCTGTCAATGGTCACTACTGAGAGGATTTTGGCTCTCTTGCCCTTGTTCTCTCCCATCAGGCAAATGTGTACAGAGGCATGTTCCCCTTAAAATCACCTGTCCCTGAGATGCCACAGCCACCAGAGCAGCATCACCTAGCTGGCAAGTCCCAGCCTTGGTCTCCACTGTCCAGCTCATCAGGTCCTGGGTGTCACACCAAATACTTCCCAGCAGGAACAAGCTCCCAGGAACTCTCCTGACAAAGTGAGCAGACACTCTCCAAAACCATAATCAAAATGAAAATGGATACTGTAGCTGGATGTCCCTGTCTTATGTAGAGAGGTGCAAAACTATGGGCCAGGTGATCTGACTCCCAGTTCTCTTGAAGAGCTACAAGTCCTTGGGCAGAAACTAAACTCCTCCTCCCCCTTCTCCTCTTGGATTCCTTCTGTTGGGGTGGAATTTAGCCCTGCAAATGCTGACAATCAAATTGTGTCCCTGGTGCAAGTGGAAAATATCCTGTGGCTCCTGTCTCTGGCTACCAACTTTCTCCTTGCAAGGGCAAATGAGGTGGTTGGAGAGTCCTCACTGGGGCCACCATCTCTCCACTCCTCTGAGGTTTCCCTGGTTCGGGAGATCCTCCTGTACACCACACTAGAGTGCTCAGTGGATTGTGTCTCCCAGAAACATGGCCTGTATTGCATGAGCTCATGACTTGAGACCCTGACATCTCAAAAGCTTTCTCTAGCATTGCTGCATAGGTGCTGAGCCTAACGTTGGTGTCACGTTTCTGTCAGCATGTGCAGAACCATATATCCAATATGCCTCTTGTTCAAAGCCTTCTGAAGGCATAAAGGAGGGAGAGAATGTCCCTGAAGTCCCTTAAGTCTCTCTTGTCAAAGTGGTGGGGATTGTGGAAGGAAAATTGAATCCTAGAATTATTTAGGTTGGAAAAGACTCTTAAGATCAAGGCCAAACATTAACCAAATGCTAACAAGTCCACCACTAAACCTTGTCCCTAAGCACCCCATCTACCTATCTTTCAAATACCTTGAGAGGTGGTGACTCAACCACTTCCCTGGGTAGACTGTTCTAATATTTTATACATTTTTTCCCAATATCCAATCTAAACCTCCCCTGGCACAACTTGAGGCCATTTCTTCTTGTCCTAGCACTTGTTACTTGGGAGAAGAGACTGACCCCCACCTTGCTACAGGAACTCTCTTATGTATAACTAGTGAGCAGTTTCAGAAATGTTACATTGCAAAATCAATAACTGATTTTTCTGTAGTTGTTATTCTGTTTTCTGTACATTGAGTTTTTAATGGCAAGAGGCCAGGTGACTGTGCTTTCTCCAGCAAAGAAGGGTGATGTTTGGATTCAAGCTAATTAAAAAAGAAGGTTGATGCAGACATAGTGAAACATGAAGAATTCTTCAAAGTTCCTAGGATATAATTTTTCCTGAGATTCCGAAAATATTTCTCTCATAATTCAGAAAACCTGATAGTGAACTTTGGAGGTAACACATTCTGCCAGTTTTTGATGCCAACTTACTCTTTGGTGCTGATCTTCCTACTTCACTGCACAGGATGGAGAAGATTTCTCAAACAGCTGTTTCAATTCCCTCAGCTGGCAATCAAATAGGCTGGCTTCATTCCCACTTCAAAGAGTTGTTTATTCAATCCAAAAGGATGGTGTTTTTCTTCTTGTTCTGTCCCTCTTTTCCCATACAAATGAATATACACATAAAGGATATGCTGTTTACTTTTGGGTAATCACCACAAAATACCAGTTTTTAAATTTTATAACAAATTTCTGTAAGAGCATAAAATACGATATAATATGACAAATTTATATGGTGACAGATCATTTATGCTTTACAGCTTAGTTCAAGTTGTACTTATTATTTGTCTGAAAGATATGTCCAAGACCCTGGAAAATATTATGAAGCAGCAGGAGCCTTGCTTCTCTAGAGGAGAGTGCTACTCTTCTGTAGGATTTTGGAGTGAGATCTGTGGTTTGGGGCTGTCGTATCAAATGTCTACATGCAGGCAGCAGTAGAACTGTTCAAGTGACATTCAGTCAAGTGCCCACATTATGATGATAACATATAGCTCTGCTTTGTCTTACCTCACATAAGATTGTCACTATCACAAGCATGGTTGAAAGTGCTTGAAAAGCTGTTCTTTATGAAGAATGGCAGACTGAAGCACTACCCTGGCAAGACAGTGATTATAGTAGAAGATAGAGGAAGAAAAATTGCTGATACAGTTTAATACCCTGTTTGAAAAGCACAAAAAAACCAGCTCATTAATTTAGTTTAAGGTTTTCATGAGGCAGAGCAGCATTCCAAAGTAATGCCTTCTATCAGTTCTGGTTGACTGGGAGACATTGTTACATTCAGTAAGCCAGCTTTGTTTTATGTTATTTATATTTGTTATTTTGTCAATTTTTGACAGCGCTAAAGCAATATAACATGGTGGAATTTGAAGCTAGGATGCTAGAGTTTATCCAGCCATCCCAGAGGATTATGAAGATAGGGTAGCAACAACTATCATTGTAGAATATTTTAGCTGGTGATGCTGGTACTTGAAATTTGTAACATGTAATTTCCAAAATTCTCTCTTAATTTATGTTATGACATAGTATTATGGTTAAAAATTTTACTGAAGAATGACTCACTGGTAAGACTTTACTTTTCTTATAAGATATTTCAGATAACTCTGTTGGTGTTAGTTCCAGCAGCATCATGCTGGGCAAGATGCATGTCTCAGAGAGGCAACTCTCAAACCTACACTCTTGTGTAGCTCCTGAGAGCATCCTAAATCTACACTGAATACTCAATACTCAAAAAATATCAGTGGTAATTTAAGAAATGAGTATGATATAGTATGAAGCTCTTAACATGTTAGTTGTATTCACCACTAATTTTAGACTCAGTGTGGATTTATAGTGTAGTCTTATAACCTTGATGCAGGAACGGCAACAGCAAGATCCATACCGGGAGAAAAGACTGTAATATGTTACTGAACTATAGAGATTGCTGAGTGAAAGAAGATGATATAAAGACATGAATAATCAAACACTGGTGACTAATGGCAGATGTACTCCACAACAGCATCTTTGAAATTAACACCTGTGTTCATGGATGGAGCAGCAGAGGACTATAATTTAAAATTGCAACAGAATTTGCCTCTTTATTTTCTTTGAATTAGCTGCTTTTAAAATTGTAAAATTTTACCTGTAAAATGCTCAAAATGTGTGATAAATATTTCTTTAAGCCAATGATCATGAGTCTACATCTGACAGGGTAGTGAGGTGGAGGCAGAGCGACACTTGCAGTCCCCACTTACTCATAGAAATGCTTATTTTCCTCAGAGTTATTGGGGAAATATGTGCCCATATTTGATTAGGAACAGTTGCCTCTTGATACCTGATAATGCATTTTAGATTGTTCTGTAATTTCACCTTCTAATATATGAGAACTATAACCAATTTGTGTTATTAGAGAGTGAGATCAATGGGTTTTAATGCACAGTTCACTAAATTAGACTCAATATTATGCACACAATGCTGGAACTTTACCTGAAATGTTTGAGAAAGTTTGAATGTCAAATTAGATGGTACAGGAAATGAAAATTACATCACTTTAGAGTAATAATTATGGTAAATGTAGATTTATATTAAATTCTTGAAATAAAGTTTACAAGAGAAAGACAGTTAGGTTTTAATTATGATACTTGTAATTAAGAACATTACATAAAAAATACTTATGATCAGGAAGCTAGACTTACTGAGCCATGTTGAGGAATAGTGACTTTCAGCCCTTTTGAGATGATAGTTAAGTCTGGAAGAAAAAATGTCTCCTGAACTAGTAAGAAAGAAGCAGAAAAAACTCTTAGTACTTACCATAGCAGCTGTACAGACACACTGTGAAGTAAGTGTAAGCTGCTCCATGAAATGCAGCATGCATGTTGATGGGAAATAGCAGCAACACAGGACACCCAAGGAAAAAATGACATGGTTTTACTCCATTTTGGTCAACCCATGGAGCTGTTCCTTCTAGTACAGTACTGTCCTATGTGGTGTGTGAAGCGTATTGGCAGTGACTTTTAATGTCCTGATATGGATTCTGATTCTTATATTTAGGAGTACTGAAGCTAGGACTCTTAGTTCTGTCATTCACTCTCATGAACTGAGAATACCGTTGCTAAAGCAATCTTACACATTGGGAAAATGCCAGAATTGCACCATTTTACTTGACTGTTACTTATAGAAAATGGGATTTTCTAGTTCACGAAACTAAAAATATGTCTAAGCTAACACAAATTTATTCAGCATTTTTTTGGGGACTGGATAATATTATTTTAAAAGCTTAATGAAACTGTTTCCTTAAGGGTTCTGATGAGACAATCTTTTGCTACACTTTCTATTTTTTAGCACACAGTTGTGCAGTAATTACAGTATATCAACCTCTGAAGACTGGGCTGGGAGGAATGGCAGTTTTCTCTGTGGACTTGATAAAAAAATGAGAATCACTATCCAAAAAACTGTATTACCTTTCTTTACATCTGCAGAATTTTCCTATCTATCCAAAATGTCAAAAGGAAATACCTTTGAATTTGTTTCTACTGCTTTTAATAATTTAGATCTCAGAAATATTTTCATAAATAAAACAAAATCTGTAGTAAAGTACTGAAACTTTAATGTTATTGTACAGTGGGCTCAGTTTAACTTACTCTATTTACACCGCTCTGCAAAATTTTTGTCTTACTATCTTTCTTCTTTGGCAGTAGAGCAAACAAGGCAAAGAGAGTTTCTTTAGAACCTAGTCTCCTGCCCAGTCTTAAACTTCTTCCCAGGCTTTTTCCAGTTCACCTTTATGTTTATTGTCAGGAGACACTGTGACTTGGTTTTCCTCATCAGCTTTCAATGTGCTACATGGACTGGAATCCTGTGTATTTCTGGTTTTGCTACATACTCAAAACTAATAAATGCTCTTTTCCATAGTAACTAACAGTCTAACATCTGTCCTCATATTTCCAGAGGTATAACCTTGATCACTCATTTAGTATTTAATTTCCTCTGTAGACTCTACAAATCAAACCCCATATTTCTGCTTTATA
>NW_009952973.1:11259629-11274191 GCF_000747805.2 Chaetura pelagica | reverse complement strand
CCATCATTCCGTTGGACATTCCTGTTAATCCTGAAACAAATACATCTTAATTACTGAAAAATCCAGAGGACTATTGTCTTTGTTTAGTGTTTGTCCATGAAAAAGGAATGATTGCATATTTTTCTTGCAAATTATTCTGATCTAGGATTATCTATTAATTTAGCAAGTATATTTGCAAGAGGAAGTACTTCTGGTAGTACATTCTAACAAAAACAAAATTTCAGATCCAAATGCTTTAAAAAGAGGTCTGATGTTTTAATCTTTTTTTAGCTTGTTACTAAACCTTTTAGGCAAAAGTTCTTATCTGCCCAGCATTTTCCTGAAGCAAGGAAGAGAAAGCTGTGTAGCAGGTGGAATTCTTGCAAGGGAATATAAAATGATGAAAGAATTCTGCAGACTCTTACCAGCTTATCTGTTCTACAACACAGGACTGCAACTTTATCTGAGATACGCATCTGATAAAGCTATTTCATCTTTTTATATACCACCTATTATTTCTATGATCTTGGCCATTTGTATGGGGTTATCTGAGTCCCAGCACTGAAAATGGTGCACTAATTTTGCCAACAGATATGTACAATTTTGCCCAGGAAATCAATTTCTGATTTGTACAATACATAGTCTTATATGAACTATATATATGTGTGTGTGTCTATATATATATATTTTTTTTTTTTCTCTCAAATTAATTTTCTTCTGAAGAGACTGAGTTGTTTCATTTATGTACTCACAAAGGTTATGTGTGGGAAGGAATCAAAATTGTTCTTAAAATAGTAATTTAAGTTATGCTAAATATAAGTAAAAGGAATATCAGCCAAGTGATTATTGTAAAACATACACAGACTTTTCAATTTCCTTTATTCTAGTATTTCTCAGATATAAATTTACTTTTTCAAAGACTGCTTAGTTTTCTGTTTATATTTACAGTTGATAATATACTGTCAATTAGTATATACTGCATGGCAAATGGTTTTATTGCTTTAACTATTTATTTATTTAAATCTGAAAACTTTGTTTACATGTAAAAGTTCTAAAATCTGAAGTTCACATCAGATACTAAGAAATAAAAAGGGGAAAATACTGTTTGTAAATAACTGAAAGTTCTCAAGTTCCATGACCTCAGAATTTTCTTCTATATAGCTTTCATTATGTTACTTTAATACTTCCCCAAATTTTTGGAGTAATGGAATACAAATCACATCCTTTAGCAGTGCATTAATCTAAAAGAATCAGTAGGAGAACTACTAAGATAAATTTACACAGCATATTATTGTTGACGGTAATAGTAGTAGTAGTAGTCTTTTATCTGTAAATTTTGAAGGGAGAAATTTCAAAGGAGTTAACTACAATATATCTTGAAAATATTACGTCTGAGTCATGTTTTACCATAAGTATGTGGGACCTAGGGAATGAACTGCTATTTTGAAGTATTTTTTGAAGAAAATTCAGTGTGTTTTAAAAGAGTGCTTTGTGATGAGGTATGAAACTAGTGTTATGTCTCTTGTCCTCTGTAGTCACTGTAATGTATAAGGCTTCTGTTTCTGTATTCTATTATAATTACTATTACTTAGGTGGCAACTCATTTTTAAATCACATTCCTATATTATATTTTAGGTGTTTTAATTTTCTTTTCTTCAAAGGAAATGGAGGGTAGCTTGTAACATAGCTATGTTCTTTTGATTTCTGCTAACAGCCTGCAAATTTCCACCTTCCGTTGAAAATGTGAAGGTTTGTTTAAAGCATATAAATTCAGAACACACAAATCTCAATATTTCACAAATCCCCTTTGGGATACTTGATAAACACAGTCTGTAGATATTTTTAAAAAATGAGCACTTAACTAGAGTTATAGTACAGGGATTATTACTGAACTGTTTGATGGGCAAGAGTCATAGATCAATTATTTTAGTGACAGCAATATTGTAGATATAAACCACTGAAGGCACTTACATGTAAATACTATTTTCTCATAGTTCTATGCAATAGTTAGGACTGACTATAGTCTTCTATGTGCATTATATTTATGAATACACAAATACTTGAATACTCAAAATTTTCCTAAATAATACAAAGATGAACAAAAGCATCACCATGAAACCCATTCACACTCACAAGAGACTTTTTAATTAAGCCACATCTGTGTGAGAATGCTATATTTTGCAAATTTAGCAGCAGCCTAGACCCTATTATTAAATTTTGAAAAAGAGTACAAATCTCAGTAGACCTGTTTAACAATTCAAGAACTAGTGTGGAATGATAGCTTCAGCTTCCTGAGTCTAGTTTGGAAATAGCTACATTTTCCATAATGGTGTCATTAAATATTTAATTTTATAATATTTTGAACACCTTTCCAACATAAATGACATTAAAGCTTAACCAGTTTAAACTGTTAAAGGTTATCAAAGAAAATTTCTTTAGAATACACTTTCAAAGCCAATTAAATATGCCTTCATATTAAAAAAAAATGGCTTTTGTGAAGAAAATAAATTAATGTAGACAATAAAACACGAAGATCAAAGTGAACAGGTAGAGTCTTTCTGAAGTATTTTGTAAGATTATGGAGTAAAATTCTGAAATGTATTTTGCAACATGGTATTATTGAATGAATGTAATCCTGATCAGACTTTAGCTGCAATGTTGGTCCAATAATTCTATGAAATAATAGAAAAGTTTAAAATATTAATAAGGTATGAAGAAATACTGTCATTTTATCAGAAGTTAAAAATAGATTATATAGCAAAAGAATGAAAATACTGCAATAAAATAAAGCTTTAAATGAAAAAAAAAAACACAAGCTTTTTCTTGTGTTTTGGCCACAAATTATTCCATTTTTTCTTCTTGCTACCAACAGAAGTCTGTGACTGCAGCTTTGATTTTGTCTCCTTTTTGTTTTAGTACCAGTTATCTTTGCTACTCCATCAAGACTGTGTAGGCAATAAGCTATGAGATTGCACATGAGATCTTACTGGAGTACTAATTCCTTCACTGTTAAAAGAGTGAGCAAAAAAGCAGGTCATGGACCTATTATCTGGCTTTACTGGGTTGACATCTGTTTATGATTGCTAGCATCTCCATATAATAGTTTAGTATCTCACAGAATGGACAGAAAACAAGCATAGAAACACATAAACAGTGAGGAAGAAACAGTCATTCAATTGCAAGAAGCAGAAGGAAGCATTTTGACTCTGCATAGGCAACATTCTTCAGGACTTTTAAAGACCTGCAGCAGTTTACAAATATGACCTTCACGCTGACCTCAAACACTTTGTGTTTCATTTTAAATAAAAAGTGGACATCTTATGGCAGAACTTGTCTTTTAGAGTTTTGCTCATGGAAGAGAAACAGAAATGCTGGAGACTTGACCATGTTTTGTTTATTATTTAAAATGTGGTAGTATATATTGCCAGCTTGACACTTAAGCTGACAGTGGTCAATTAAGGCAGCAAGAAGAGCAAACCTTTCTGAGATTTCTGTTCAATAAGATTTGCAGTCTGTGGTTCTCATTCTCCAAATATTTCCATATAAGTTCAGTATAAATAATTGTATTGACTTTAATGAGATTGTTCATGCCCACATTTGACAGAATTGGGTTTTATTATTAAATCTGTAATGTAGTCAGGATTCATGATATTAGGTGTTATAGAATATGGAGAATGTAATAACAATTCATCTGACAGCAAAACACTGTATGCTATATTCATTTTTGCTTCAAAGATAAAAAAAAAATGAAGTGTGAAAGAAATCACAGGCCATGTGTCACATTCACCATGGTACCGAATAGATCCCTTTTCAAAGCTCAAATACAACAACTCCATTTAATTGGAAAATCAGTCACAACTTGGAATTTTCTGCCATTGTCTTTAACTTAACATGAGAGGAGCAAGGGGAGGAAACTGTGAGACTTGCTTCTACTAAAAATGTACAGTGCAGTTTAAATGCATTCACTGTGGCTCCTTGTATGAAAATAAGTGGTCACTAACTAATGGATGTCACAAACTCTGATGAAGGGCATAACTGTTGAGCTAGCACAAACACTGGATTTGCAACTGCTCAGTAGATGTAGGCATTTGAAAAAACGCTGAAGGAATCTGCTCATGTATGTGGCTGTTTAAGGTCATCTTAACTGAGAATATCCAGCCACTTAACAGTTTTGATTTTAACTAAAAAAATGCTTTCCTTTAGTACACTTTAATTTCATTAAACAATAAATCTTCCTATAATTTATTGGATGTTTTGAACATGTAACACATTTAAGAATTGAGCACTGGCAGAAAATCTTGTAGAATTTGTAAGGTGCTTGAGAAATTTGAGTATTTTCAAATGTAAAATGATAAGACTTTGCCTCCTCTTGATAGAGCATCTTCCTTTGAGCTCTTTCCTTTTATCCAGAGTTTTGTTTTTTTGCTAAGGATATGCATAGTTTCCCAAGGAAAGGATTCCCTTTCCATAAAAGCATCAATAATTCTCTGTGGCTAATTTTCTCTGTTTTGCATTAAGAACATGAAAAGAGGTAGAAGTGCTATAACAGATTCTGATTATGAATAGTCTCTAGCTTTTTAGAAAAGGATACTTTCCATACCAAATCAGCTTTTATGTCTGTCTCCACCATCATAAAGCTTTCTCACGTTTCAGTTATTTATTTTCTGATCTGCAATCACCTTTCTGCAGTACTTCTCTACTTGAACAGTCTTCCCATTTCTCAATGGGTAGTTTCTTTTTTATACCTTATTCTCTCCACTATCCTGTACCTTATTCACTTCAGAGTTTTCAGAAATAAATGCATTTAAGACAAAAATTGAGGGGTGATATTGTAGTTTTAGTAGAGTTCACAGCAAGCTTTCAATTGGATTTCCAACTCAGAACAATAATATGAAGAATCTAGTCTGTTTCCCCTAAAGTACTCCTTTACTTGCAATTGAAGTAATAATTTAATCTGCTAGGACCTTGATTCTTCAAAACTTATTGATTGCGGTAAGCACTACTACTAGAGACTACTAGTCTCTGCCAGATTTGGTGTTTAGCATGAGAGCTTGCCTCTAGCTATAATTCTTTCTACTCCTCCCTCTCTTCTTCCTGCTTTTGTGATAAGAATATTTTAATCTGCATGCATCTGCAACCACCATCTTAAAATTCTATGACTCTATTTAAAAAAAAAAAAGGCAAGATCTTAATTACCTCAGCAGTTCTGTAAGTACAGTGCTTATTCACTTCATCAGAGGTCATATAAGTAGAAACAGGCAGATGACATGGGGTTTTAGTTTTGATTTTTGATTGTATGGCTCAATGAGAATTACTCAACAGAATTATCTATTATTAGGGGTTTTTTTCCCTTCACAGGTATTCTTATAGCTACTACTGTTCAGCTGTAAAACAGATATGGGACTAGCTAAATCCCAAATAAAAGTGTCCAGGAGCCTTTGCAAATGGTGGTATATACCTTCTCTCTTTTCTGTTTCTTTTTAGTCCTGAGGGTAGAATAATGAAAGGAAGGAGATCAGAGATTACAGCTTAAATATCTATTATATGCATGTAACTTCGCATTTACCATAGTAGCGAGGTTACTACAACAAGACTGTACTTAATTTGGCTTTTGACTATCACTTAATTGACAGATTGTACTTACATTCATTTTACTCTTTGTTTCTGCATCTTGGAGAAGGTGAATACTCAGATGTAAAAAAATATACAGATTTCTTCTCTCAGCTAGCTCAGCCTCAGTGATTTATTCTTTATTAATGGAACTCTTGCACAAATGTTTTCTTAAATCATTGACTAACACATACTGGTTTTAGAAACTGCTTCTTCACACTGTAATTTGTTAATTCATAAATCAGTTTGTTGTATCAAGTACAATGGAATCACATTGATCATATAATATCTTGAAAGAATAGAGTGATATACACCATCAGTCTCAAGACTTCTCCCTCTCCTCATGTTGGAATTCAGTACCCACCAAGCATCTGTCTAAAAATGGTTCAGACCTTTTTCATGGATATAGGCACTATTAGCATCACAGGAAGTAAATTACACAGTTGGCTATTAGATTGACTAATGGAGAGGTCATTAGGGAATAAAAGTAACTTCTAAAATGTTTTTAATTCTCCTTTAAGGAATTTTTAATGTGGGTATACTATGTTATGTGGACAGCTATCACAGAAAAGGTGTTAGTGTACTTGCCTTCTTTTCCCCCGTCAGTGGTCAGTTTGGACAGTCAGTGTGGTCTTAAAATTCAAGCACTAAGAAGAGATATCAATCATGAGGACTCTATTTTGTGCAAACTTGTGTTAAAATATGTAAGCACTCCCTAATTTTATCAATATATATCCCTTAATATATTTTCCTTCTTCTATTCTTATTTAAAAGTAATGAGACCCTGTTTTTCTAGCTATCTGTGTAAAAACAGGCAACCTCTGGACTTATGTATCTGAAAACCTCTACACTGTTAATATAAAATACGCCTATCTTAATGCCTTTCATGGAAGCTTAGTCTGACAATTCAGTAGCTGTTTGAAAAGAAAAATAATTTCAGGTCAGAAGACAACCCAAGAGCAAGGAAGAAGGTGACAAAGAGTATTTCTTTCTTCTAAACTATGGCTCCAAGCACGGGTTTTAAGTAAATACCTTTAGCCCAGAGACACACACAGACGTTGCTGCTTTGGTTACTTTGAAGATACAGAGGAACAAAAGTCTGAAAAAGGAACCAATGTCAATAAGACTTCAGAAGTCAAGATGCCATCCAGAGGGTCCTGGACAAGCTGGAGAAGTGGACCCAGGTGGACCTCATGAGGTACAACAAGGCCAAGTGTAGGGTCCTGCACCTGGGCCAGGGCAACCAGAGATACAAATGCAGGCTGGAGGAAGACATGCTAGAGAGCAGCCCTGTGGAAGAAGGGTACTAGTGGATGAAAACCTGGTCATGAGCCACAAATGTGCAACTGTAGCCCAGAAGGCCAAGCACAACATGAGCTGCATCAAAAGAAGCATTGCCAGCAGATCGAGAGAGGTGATTCTGCCCTGATGAGACCTCATCTGGTGTACTGGGTCCAGCTCTAGAGCCCCCAGCACAGGAAGGACAAGGACCTGTTAGAATGTGTCCAGAGGAGGGCAACAAACATGATCAAGGGGCTGGAGCACCCCTCTTAAGACAGACTGAGGGAGTTGGGGTTGTTCAGCTCAGAGAAGACTCCAGGGGGACCTTATAGGTACCTTCCAGTACCTGAAAGGAGCCTATAAGAAGCTGAGGAGGACCTGTTCACAAGGGCATATAGTGATAGGACAATGGTAATGGTTTCAAGCTAGATAAAGGTAGATTTAGGTTGGACATTAGGAAGTTCTTCAGTATGAGGGTAGTGGAGCAATGGAAGGGATTGCCTAGAGAGGTGGTGGAGTCCCCATCCCTGGAGACACTCAAGGTCAGGCTTGATGGGGCTTTGAGCAATCTGTTCTAGTTGGAGATGTCCCTGACCTTTAGAGGTCCCTTCCAACCCAAGACATTCTATGGTTCTATGGTTCTGTATAAAATGTGGCTAAGACTGCTGTAAGAAGGAAATACAAAAATTAATAGGTATTTCTAAAAACAGTACATGCTTTTGACTGCCTGTGTTATAAAGCAGAATGGTTATAGCACAATAGTTCTAGTAGATGAGATATTTTTATGGGAATTCTTGCACTAGGCAACCAACATTTATTAATTTGACAATGCCAAAACCACCTTGTTCCAAATGCTTTTTGGATCACCTCCTCATAGCATTCAGTACTTCTGTCTCTAAATGAGTTACTTAAATATACACTGAATTGCATTAAGGCAAAGTTGTTAAAAAAATTAAAATATAACTCACATTTCTGAATATATGTCTCTTAAGCAATGTATAATTTCATGTGTTGTGCTACAAAAGCCATGAAAAGTTTTGGTTTAGCATAGAATAAAAAGGTTTTACTTCCCATTGCAGCCACATAATATTTTATTTCCTTAGTCACAGAATACATGTGTATTAAAATAGATTAGATTTCAGATTTGGTGATTTCATTTTATCCCTGTGTTGTTTTCATGGCTAGTATCAGTTTGATTGTTTTTTATTGTTTTGTTTTGTTTTCCTTATGAGTACACAGAATAAGAAAAGCTGGAAGAGTGATTGGGTCAAGTGACAAGAGAGAGAAATTCCAGCTGTGAGCAGTTACATATGCTTGGAACAAAAATGTTCAAACTACAGATAGGTGCGAGTACAGCACAGTATGGAGCTGGGAGCCCAAAGTTTATGCAGCATCCTTGCTGAGAGAAGAATGCAGCATAGGGAGAGGCCTCAGCTATGATGGAAAGAAAGGTGCCTTAAAATGAGGGAGGATTCCAGAGGGTTTTCCGAAACTCAGAAAGCCAACAAATTAAACAAAATCAGGCCTGAAGAAACCAGCCTCCTGGAAGGATACAAATTTAAACTCTGTCTTTCTGAATTATTTCAAATTGACTTCTGATGTATATGTGATATTTCAGGTTTTATTTGCATATAATCTGATTTATCTTAGCCTCTTAGGTTTTTTTTTAAAGGTTAAATATAGAGAAACGTTCTCACATCTCTGGCCATCCCCATGGTCTTCTAGCCTTTCATTACCATAAAGGACTGATATCTATGTTGTTGTTTATGATGTTGTATCTTGTCTCAGTTGTGAAGCAGTAATGAGTAACAGGCATGTTTTCTGTTTATGCTTGAAGTATGATTGCCACTTATATTTTTCTTAAATATTAAAACTTGTTGTAGGTAAAGTATCAAAACTAAAAGCTGACTGTTGCCTTAATAGTAATGAAGTTACATTGTAATTCTAGCAAATTAACAGTTTAATGATAATTATATAACATTCAAGAAATATATTCACATAACTTCAAAGACACTGTAGTAATTGCAATAATATCTAGGCCAAGAAGAAAAGGTCAAAACTGCTTCTTGGGTAAGTTAGGATTAATGATTTTGGAGGGAGGTATTTGTGTTTGAGTGAATCACCAGAAACCATTATACAAAGTTGCAACTATTACAAGAACAAAACCAGCAATGCCTTAGCAAGTATGTACGGTTTGTCAGCAAGGTGCAACAAAGTAAGAAAATTAATTATTTTCAAAGTAAATCTTGGTGTAAGCAGATCAAGGGTGGTTTGGTGTTTGAGGTTTCAGGTTTCCTTTTTTTGTTGTTGTTATTGTTTTTCTTTGTGATTTTGATTTATTGTTGCTTAGGTCTAGAGAATTATTTTATATTTTTACTTTGTGAATTTACATTTTTACTGCGTTATCCTTACTGGCTTTTTTATGCAAATGATTAAGAAAGAACTTAGTTGCTGTGGTATGGCATTCTTAAAGTTGAACATAGGAACATTTTCCAACTATACACAGGCATTTTTCTGAGAGGGTGTAAAAGGCATCAAGATAACACTCATCTTAGAAGCATGGGCAAATGTGAAGCCATACCCATAATATGAGGTATGTGAGAAAGTATCTTTTTGCCAGTTTTAGCCATGAAAACTTCTAAATAGAAAATAAAATGCAAAGAGAACAAACATTACAGGAATCTGCAAAAAGAGTTGTTAGCCCATTTTAGCCTTTTAAAATAATCCAGTTGCTGTATATGTAAGAGCAAGGCAGCATTAGTTTATCTGTAACGCACCTCCCTGATTTCTTTTTCCCTGTCCTAGCCTTTATTCACAAAATGTCTCTTTCTTTATGTCTATATCTGTATGTTTCAAATTCTATTTTTTTATTTCTATATTCAATTTAATGGGTTTTTTTATGCCTCTGTGTGTCTTTGCATGTCTATGCATACAGTCAGGAACATTAATGTGTGTTATTTCTTTTAAAAAGGCAAAATATATATTTTGCAAGTAATGGTAGTATGACAACCCTCTTACAGAATTTCCTCATATAAATTAATTAATTAATACTTCCAAGGAAATGAAGGAAAAAAAAAAAAAAGGAAATAAACTGAGATTAGCAACAGTTTTAAATTATCCACTTGTCTGTCTGAAGTTCAGCACCGCATCAGCTAGCTCTCAGTCATCCATTTTCCAAAAAGGAATCTCTACATCGAGCTTAGGTTTCCAAATGTCCTGGAGCACCCATGCAGAGAGAGCTGTGGGTCCTCACAATTGTCTTCGTATGCAGAGCAGTGCATTAAATGTCTAGGCTTTCTTATCTGGAAACATGAAAAAGTGTTAGGTAGAGGAGGCTTTCAATTTCACTTTCCTGTAGCTGACTTTACAGCTTTGTGGGGCTTGATGTAAATCTGTTCCTTCCACAGGAAAGCAGAAAGTAATTGTTTTATTTTACAGATTTTGTGGGTGGCAGTGTAACTTACCCTTTTGCACAACGAATGGGTGCAAGGCTGTTCTCACACACATTTCAATGCTCTTCTCTGTGTTGGGATGTTAAAAAAACAGTCTGTCATTTCCTAGGAGAGTACCTAATTATTAGGTTTCAGACTATTTTCCTCTCAAAGTTGTGCAACTGTGCAGAAATAATTTAAGACTCATTGGACCATAACTTTCTAGCTCAGTGAGTAGGGCACTTACCTGAGAGAAGGACAGAGTTGGATTTGGATTTCTCCCCCAAGCTACTTTGTATGATTTTTTATCAAATAAACATTTGATAGAAGGCTGAAATGCAGTTGTTCAAAGGATCAAAAGCTCAGACTCCTACAACAAGGCCAAGAGCCCCACTGCTACACTAAGGCAGGTTAGTTACTGAGCAGCTGAATGCATTGCAGCCGTAGAGGTGGTAGCTGTTAGTCTGTACTTTTTAAAGTTTGTACTTTTTAAAGTCTGTACTGTTTAAAGCTGAGAAAAACAGTGAATCTAAGTTGTCTTCTGCCAGATCAAATTCTCTAACCATTATTTTGTGTCAGAAGAAGATAGCACCCATATAATTTCTCCTAGTTTGAATTTTTTTTTTTTTTCAATACAAGTATCTTTAGCTGTGTATTTTGTCCAGAGTTCAATGCTTTTAAGATATTGTACTTGTTCTCAGACAAGACTAACAGCTAGAGCACTCAGAAGGAATTAAAGAATATAGCTTATTTTGGTAATCACAGAATTAAAGAATATAGCTTATTTTGGTAATCACAGTTCTCCAAAAACTGCTTTTTAAGACATTGGAAGGATCATTGTCCTTCAGAAGCATTACTAGATAAAACTTGAAACTACAGACTTTGTGGACCTTTAAACCATAATGTTTTGCTGTTTAAGTACTCTTAAAATACCTGACTCCTTTCTGTGGATATTGAACTACATACCGAATTGCCTTTGGGTTCAACAAAAAAAAATATTCAAAGGCAGTTAAGAGCAAGAATTTGCCCCATCTACACTCGTGTTTCTTGTAATTCAATGAAGACAATGTAATCACTTCTTAATATCAGTGTGATATACAGTTACAAGGGTATACTGAGATTTCCTTATAAATTATTTTGTTGTGTATATCTAAATAATTAATTTTTTTACAATCAGGCATATTAGCTTTCACAATATTTGAATAATTCCACTTCCCACTTAGACTATTCAATAACTATAGCTGCACACAGCCCACAACTGCAGAATGTAATGGCTTCCTTCCAAGCTATCTCTGAGATTCCCTGTAGGGCAGTAGATGAAGTGAACAAGCAATACCTAGAAGCATTAACATGGAGTCAGGATGTACTAAGGATGCACTCCAGAAGCTGTCAAGTAACCTTAGATACCATTATATACAAAAAGCTCCTACTAAACCTTTTTCAGAAAACTTTTATAAACCTTATCACAAAATGTATGGTCTGACCATTCTCGGAAAAATTGTCATACTTTCATTTAGACACAATGTTTATGAGAAAAAATCTTACTTGTTTATCTAATATCATTGTGCCTGGGAAATAAAGAAATAAGGGAAACAAAAATCTGGAAAGCAGAAAATAATTAATTCTGCATTAAAATAGAAATATCTTTCTTCACAATGAAGAAAGATAAGTCTTGCACACAGCATGATCCTAGTTATGAATAAATAAGTGAAAAATTCTGAAACTGATGTAATAACAATATTTTCTTACCTCAAGTGTTTAAGTAAGGTTTGTTTTGTTTTGTGTTCTTTTTTCTTATCTGTAACCACCATTAAGAAGCAGTTGCTGTGCGTGTTGTAATTAGTCCTTAATTTTATACACAATGTTCTTTGACCAAAGTCACCAAAACTTTGGTTATTAAGATGAAGGATGAAGTTCATTTAAAAAAGTAAGTAAATCATACTCCATCTCCAAAGTTTTAAAAGCAGCAGCCAAATGTAAGATTTAAAATCATGATTCAGGAAGTGGGGATTCTTCTGTGTGAAGACACTAGTACACCCTATAAGAAGACTTAAAATGCTGATACTATATTTTAGAATTTTATGGTTTCTTCCACAAGTACAGAAATTAGGGTAGTCCATGCTCTGGAGACTCCCAAGAATTTCAGTCTGTCTTCAGACTGAAGGAGGACAACAAAGGGAGGATCTTTCTGCATTTCAGAAATCTACCACTACAATTATTTCAAGGCAAGACTTTGGATCAGGTACCTCTAGGTATGGTATGGCCCTAAGATAATATTTCATAGTAACAAGCTTGGTATTTTGATTTTTTTTTTCTTTGTGTACATGAGTAAGCTATCTAAAGCTGGAGTTCCCCAAGTAAAAATACCTGAGATCACACACAGAAACTCTAAAACAGAGAACACTCCTGAGGACAGTAAATTTGTTTGGACTTCTAATTGTTAATGGAAGTGTTTATCTCCCCCATATCTGCCTCACTGTTAAAAACACACTTCAAGACATAAACCAAACAACAAAGGGTATAAAGAACAGTAATTAGAACTATTAGTGAGAACAGTAATTAGAACTAAGTGATGTCTCAGTTTGCCTCTTCATTTCCAAGTCTGGTCAAAGCTCCTGCTGTGAAGTAGTGCTTAGATGAAGAGCTAGGTAAGACCTAACTGAATTACAATGAGAAGAAAATATTTCATATTGCCTTAAACCAGTAACAGCCTTTTTTCTGATTAAATGCTGTACCACAGAAGATCTATTGTGTAGATGGTTATCTTTCTATAACATTTTAAGGAATTGCATGTCATATTATAAGAATAAATTATCTGATATGAAATTGACCTCCATTTTCAAGAAGTATTCATTGAGATAGGAAGATACTGGGATTTTGGTAATTATTGATAAACTCTTTCATTGCAACTTCCTAGCCAAATGTGCAATTAGTATGTTTACTGGGGATAATTCTAAATGGAATAGCAGGACACAAAAGCATTGTGACCAAAATATTTTGTGATAATTTAAAGGAATATTATATCTAATATATATGCACTATGTGTTACCAAATACAGAAAAAATCTTTACCTGTCAGCCTAAGACAGCTAGTCTCCACGGAAGTGCTTCTCTTCAACTTTCTCAATCAAAACTTTTTTTGTCAAGAGAAAACAAATTTCCTTTTTATTTTTAAAAAAATCTATAAAAATGCATATAAATAAATATTTAAAAATATTTTTTCTCTCTCTGTTTTGAAAAGAAACAACTTATTTTTCAATAAGAATGAAAAAAAATCTTCATCTTAATACAGTTCTACTATCAGAAAAAAACCCCACAAATAATCAAAATAACAAGCAAAAGCCCCAAGCAGGAACTATGATAAAGTAAACATAAGCACAGACATACGAACAAGAAGAGTCAATCTCTTTAATAAAGGGAAGAAATTTGGAGGATTTTTAATTTTTAATGTAATTTGGTGATGTGTTTTTTTTTTTTCCTGTGAAAAGTAGAGTATAAACAACCAAAATAGGGGAAAATTATTCAAAGTTTCTTAGTGTAATTTTTGAGCAAAACTTAAAAAACATTATGAAGTTGTGGCTATGTGTTTTTCCATCCTTAATTTAGTTTCTCACTCACCCCAAAACTATTTTGATAAGTAAAAAAATATGTTAAAAAGAAGGAGGGCTATAAATTACCTGAGTACACATTGGGGCAAAATGTTGTGGAAAAGATTCACACTATCTGGAAAAAAAAAAGAGAAAAAAAAATAGAAAACACATACCTTACATTTTTATTACCTATTTTGCTTTTTTGCAAATCAGGTATCTTCCAGACTGTTGCTTTTTTAGCAACAAATAAAAGTATCTGTATTATATTTAGCTATCAGCCATTCTTGTAGCCTTCTGTGTTTAGTTGCAGTTTGTGTGGGTGTTCATTCAGTCTTGAAAAAAGCTGCAGAGCGATTTCTTACAGAAAAATTAAAGGATCTGAAGAAGGCAAAATAATTTCTGTATTTCTGGTGAAGTGTAAGTTAACTGGACTTTTTTGAAACAAGCTCACCTAATTCGAAGATAAACACTTTTATAAGATGCATTAGACTGAAACAAAAGAGCATACTGCTTTTTGCACCACAAAATTAATGAAAGCTGTACTGCTACTCATATCCCTTGTGATACTTTTGGCTGGGATAGAGTTAATTTTCTTCATAGTAGCTGGTGTGGGCTAAGTTTCGGATTTGTGCTGAAAACAGTGTTGACATTACAGGAATGTTTCCATTCCTG
>NW_009952973.1:11236090-11259619 GCF_000747805.2 Chaetura pelagica | reverse complement strand
TTACACAGAGTCAAGGCCTTTTCTGCTTCTCTTGACACCCCACCAGCAAGTAGGCTGGGGTTGCACAAGAAGCTGGGAGGAGGCATAGCTGGGACAGCTGACCCCAACTCACCAAAGGGATATTCCATACTATATGAGATCGTACTCAGTATATAGAGATTGAGAAAGAAGAAGGAAAGGGAAGATGTTTGGAGTCATGGAGTTTGTCTTCCTATGTAATGGTTACAAGTGATGGAGCTCAGCTTCCCTCGAGATGGCTGAACACCTGCCTGCTGATGGGAAGTAGAGAATGAATTCTTTGTTTAGCTTGGATTGTTCACATGGCTTTTGCTTTACCTGTTAAACTGCCTTTATCTCAACCCTTGAGTTTTCTCACTGTTACCCTTCTGATTCTCTCCCTCATCCCTCTGCTAAGGGAGTGAATGAGGGGCTTAATTGCCAGGGGCAGTTAAACCATGACCCCTTTAAAGCTGACTCCGTTGTTCAGACTGAAGTGACAGAGAGATACATGCTTTGAATCTTAATGTAACAAAGTTAATCAAGTCAGTTCTATTCATTCAAGACATAAGCATTGATGTAGAAGGTCACTGTACACTCAAAGCTCCTCTTTGGTAGTGGAGTATAAAGAAGTACTAATAAGAAATGGGACTGCTGGTCTCACAACTGCTCTTATATTCTACCTGAGGGACAGTATGTCAAGGAAATCGGCCAAGATAAGATTTTGTCTGCATGTATTGTGTATGCAGTGGCTGAAAGTATAGATTTATTCAATTAAACTATATTCAGAGAAACAATAAAACAGCTAATGTTGAAAAGGAGAGCACAATTTTATACACTGAACAATACTCCATGACAGTTCACTTTAGTGACCATATTACCTATATAATTCTGCCAAGAACAGTGAGAGCTTGAGCTACCTGCTGCAAAAATACTGGAAATGCAAGTTAAACTTTTTCCTGGGTCATTTTAACTTGCCTACTATCCTTTTTATGTTAGTTCTCGAATTTGGTTTGTGAATGAACGTCCCTGTTCCGTAGTGCTTTCCCTTTTTGCTAGATCTGTGGGTTAGCTTCAGCTTGTACCTTGTCTCATGGAGGTAAGTCCACATTTCTTGCTCCATAATAAAAGCAAAAAGGAAAATCCCAGACCTTGTTTTACTGCTGAATGTGAAGGTGATAATGAAGTGTACATTTTGCAGTACAGACAACCAGAACATGGTTATGATACAGTATACATCTGCTCGAGCAGAGGAGAAGCTCACCATCCCTTGCTTACTTCTGCATTAGTCTTGGTTTTTTTCCCTGCAGGAAGTGTGCAAGCTTGCAGTCCTGTAGCTTAGAATTCATTCATTGTCTTTCTGGATAAAGAAGTACACTTGGGTTTTTTTGGAAGGTTTTACAGATGGAAAGATGGCTAATTTCACTTCACCACTTGGCATCTAAGAAGGCAAGATAGTGATTCTCTTCCTGAATTCTCTCAGTATTTGGTGGTAGGGTCTTGTGCTTATCTGACTCCCTGAGACTGGTTTCTATCTGCTAGTAGCTTAGAGAAGGAAGAGAACCTTCTTCAGCTTATAAAAGCTTCTCATATTCTCTATGTTTCCTTACCTATATGACTGAGAATTAGAAAAACTAACATCTAAGAAAAAGAAATATGTCTGAGTCTCTCTGGCATGCAGTTAGGAGGGAATAGCCTGGAATTCAGATGTGGGTTGAAAACTATATAGTTTGGGGTGCTTATGGGCAATGTGAAATAATAGTTGTGATTTGTTAATAAATAAGAAGTATCTTACAGGAATATAGGTAGCCTTCAGCCACAAAAATCCTGGAAGGTTTTGTAGGGTGAATGTAAGAGCTGCCTCCTATAATGCTGACATGTTGCCTAACTGAGAAATAGTGGCCTGCTAAAGAAGTTACATTAACTGTTCTAGTTCCCTGTACCAGCACTGTCATAGAGAGTGATTTCCAAAAAAAGAATCCCAGTAACATTAAAATTTGCACAGGTGAAATATGAAGTATATAAGTATCAACTAGAAAAGCATTGTCACAGACAAGTTTCTCTATTTACAGGTCAAATGTGAAGAATGTACACAAGTTTTTTAGAGTTCTATTTTCAATGTTGGTTTCTTGCCATTGTATTAGATCTCTAAAAACATCTGCACTTCTCTATAGAACTAAACATCATCAAGGTTCCTTGCTCAATTTAATTAATATCTATTAATATTCTCCTACTAACTTCTTATCACTCAATACTGTCCTCAAGGATACTGGGATACTTGATACGAAGGTAATTTGATTTTGAATTCTTTGGCATATTTAGTGTATTGAGTGTTCCTGTGAATCAAATAGCATAAACATTTAATGTCTGTAAGCTTTATGTGAATGCAAACTGCAGTGTCCTGGCGTGTTTATAATCAGCATTAGAGATGTGCCAAACTGTCAACAGCTCATGAGCAGTATGAACACCATAGTTCTTCACACCCCTTTAAGTTCATATCAATCATTTGAAAATAACTTTTTTTTTCCAGAATGAGCTGTCACTATCAATTTGAATAGTGGCTGTTCAACTGGACTTTTTCCAGTTTTTCAGCAAACCATTTGGTATATCATGACGTGAAAAACTTGCAAAAGCAGATTCTTTTCATGATGCTTGTAGAACAGAAATGTATACTTAAGTGTTCTAAGGTGAGACTCAGCTTTTATCTGTACAATCTAAAGAAGATTATTCAAAGAGAGTTATCTAGTATATTATTACGCACAGAATTTTACATACACTTTTTTCAAGATACATTATTTTGAGAGAAGTAACAAGGTAATGATCAAATGAAACAACAGTTTTCTGAAATGATATATATTTCTTTATATATACTGGCCACTGAAATAAGTCATAAGCATCACACCTCTTGCTTCTTTCTCTGCAGAGAAACAGGGATTTAGACAACAGCAGGAAACTGTTGAAGCTTTATAGCCTCCTTTAATTTTGTTCAGCTAATCTGGGAGGCTGGGAATACCTTAGCCAGATGAGGAAGGAAGTGTTTTAACAATATGAACACTGTGACTGTTCATTCCCTGCATGCCACCTGGATATCTGAGCTAACTTCTGATTAATTGATTTAATCTTTTTTTGTTACCAAATCTATTTTCTTGAAATTTGAAGAAAATGCAGCAATAAGTATTACATGTCTATTATCAATTTTGAAAAGATACCCATTTGACTAGTAAAACTTCAATTAACTACAGGAGCTTATACGATATTGCTGCATTTTTTATAATTTTCAATAAAATTCAAGCTAGGGTTATATGAAATGGGGAAAAGTGGGTCATATTTAGGTGTAATCTTTCAATAAGCAATCTAGTGTTTTGACTATGTAATACATGTAAACTCTTATTTATCCAGTGAGTAAAAGAAGTGTAACATGAAGCACAGAATCAGAACAGAACTTTATTTTTTTTTGTGTGTGTCTGTATCAATATTTAATTTTCTAGTTATGCTGACCATAATGTCAAGGTTTACTGTGCAGTTATTATGTTTCTCTTTGAATACAACATAAAAATGAATACATGAGAAATGATCACAGTAGAAGCTTCTCCTAAGCAAAATTATGAAGCATCCAGATCTATTGAAATACAAGTGCTAACATCTATTGTCAAAGTATTTTATCAAGCTGTAATCCAGATTTATCTGGTTTTGAGAGTGGGAGCTTCAAAAGAAATGTAGAAAACAAGGTATGTGATAAAGCACAATAATTAATTAGGCTTTCAGAAACAAAGATCTATAAGTATGTGCATAACAACAACATGTTTTCGCCTCCCAGTTCTGTTCTCTTTGTTTATGAATGTCTTCATATATTAATGCCAATTTATTATTGATTTCATAACATTTTGCTAATTTTTCAATAAATATTACAGTTATTACTGAGTTGGGGGTTAGTCCCTAAAGCCCCCCCCCCCCCCCCGCATTCCAGCTATTAGATGTTATTTGTATATCATCCATTAATTTTCTGTTCCATATAGATAATAGTTGATTTGAAATCCAGTAACAATTATGAAATGTATTACTGTGAAGAGAGTACAATAAGTAATATGAAAGGACTTAGTCAAATAAAATAATTACAATCAGAACTTCTTCACTAAACGAGAATTTCTGTCACTGCTTTTAAGACACTATTGAGTCATGAGATGCAGTAAGGTCATACAACATAACATCATTTCCAAGAGTTGAATGGCTATATGAATAATATAAAACAACAAAATACTGTGGTTACTGTAGTATCTGAATTTAACCATGATGTGAATGTCCAGGTTCTTTCTTGCAGAAAAATACTTTTGTGTTACAGCCATGCAGTATTGTGTGGGGAAACTGTGACAATCTTGCCTGGATTGTTTCACATTTCCCTTTTGTCTTTTTAAGGCTGAGACTAAATAACACATTCTTTTGAGAAATTAAATATCACCATCAATTACTTGCTACAAATGCTAAAAATTAGTCTGACTCTACAAACACTCTGAGTGCAGAATTCCACTGAAATAATGGAAAGAATTGTTCAGAATTGCACTCTAGTGGAGTATAGGACTTTTATAGTACCACTGTAAGTCAGAATGGATCCTGGGAGCAAAAGCTGGTTGTCCAGAATCCATCAGGTTATTTTGCTGTTATCTTGGGACCTTTTATCATTATATGAGGTAATTGCAAGGCTGCTAATTAGAAGTATTTTAATCACAGCAGAACTTCTTTGACATCACACTGTTTTGTCAAGGTTTGCACCGAAAATATTTTGAAAGAAAACAGACTATGAAAAAAAATTAAAAAGGCACCCTCTTTAGATTCTCCTTGTAGCATAACTAATTCTGTGTCTACTATTTTAAGGTCACTTATGAAATTGAACTCTTGATTCTTGTCAAATATTCAAATTGATCCTTTTTTTTTTTAGTGTTGATCAACACCATCCACACTGTAATTTTTCTAAGTCTCAGCCTCAGTGGGTGAGTTTATAAGTTTATAGACCTAGGCTGCAGTACGTTTTTGGTATTTCAGTGCAGACACAGGTTTAGCTGAACAAAATATTTTAGTACCATCAGAGACAGTAGTGTGAAACTTTTAAAACATAGTATCCAAAAAACAGTCTCCTCTTCTTTCCCCCACACCAATAAAGCATGTCTATGTCTTTTTCTAATTCCTGTAACACTGTCTTTCAACATTCTTTGCTGTCTAGACTACTGTTTTGATTCTTTTGTTTGTTGTTTTTTTGTAAATTTTGCTCATTTTTTTTAATCCGTTGACAGTTGTGTTCCTACATATATGCCTGAATCATTGCTTCACATAATTACAGGAGACATGGTTTGGCTTGTTCTTGTCAGTCATCCAGTTTCATTGACTGTCTTAATCAACATTTATGAGCTGCTAGCAATTCCTGCTCTAACCTTGCCATGTTGAATCTTTCCAAATCGCTCCATGGATGTGTTTCATTGTTCTCTCTGTGACTGTTCTGCTGATGCCTTGTGGTCTTGTTCTGGAAATAACATGTTATCTTTTAGATGCACTTGCCAGTTTGATCTAGCCTGGCTGTTTGGTTTTTGTTGGTGTTGTGGTTTTTTTTTCCCCATTTGTTTCGATATCTTCTTTTTGTACACCTGTTGACTGTCCATATATAGATGCAGTGCCCAATCCAGATTTGAGCCCCAGACGATGACATACAATTCCAACTATATGGCCCTTTAATTTAATGGATACCAGAGATGAAAGCTCCCTATCAGGGATTTCTCACATTAATCAAAGAATGTACATGAGCAGCTGTCTTTGTTGGAGAAATATAAGCTACATAGCATCAATATATTGAAAATCTTTGTGGTTTTTGCTTACAGTGATGTGAAAAAGATTGCTGCGTTTATTAAGTGGAATTTATTAAAACATTTCTTAAAAAAATAAGATTAATCTTTCTGTCGCAAGACAGATGATGAACACCCTGGAGGTCTTTAGCAACTTCTTGAATGGTGATATACAAAGAATGTTTTGAGAATTTGACATTAATTGGAGGGATACTTTTGGCAAAAGTAGCTCAACTATCAAAAATTGTTTTGTGCTTGGAAACTGCAATTTCCACAAATGCAATAAATATTCATAGCTCTACATTAAAACAAAAAATAAATACACTATGTCAGTTCCTTGCCCATGTTCAGTGTTATCTCTTGTTTCTTGTACAGTCTATACTTCGCAATAAATTATTGATACGCTGCAGGGTGCCAACACTTTCTTTAATGTAACATTTCTCTTTGAAGGACTGAAACCAAGTGGTCTCTCCAGGGCATCATAAATCTCAGTTTTCACTTGGAACATACCATTAAAAGTATAAAACAATATTTAAGCTTCAGAGTAGACCGGTTTTCAATATAAAATGAGATTGTTATAAAAGTCAAGAAATGAGCAGATGCGACTTAGGATTCTCCAATTTACAAAACCCTGACAGAAGGAAGATACAGGATCACTTGAACCACAGGGGTACTACAAGATACAGCAATGACCAGAGCTGAAATTACCTACAAGGATTCATTAATCTGTCTAAGGTGCATGTCCATACTAGTGCACAGTGTTAGTGTTAAAATACTGCACTTAAAAGTCTAATTAATAATATAAACAATGTATATTATGTGTCATATTGAAGTACATTATGATTTTCACAGATCAGAGGTCAGTTTGTTAAATATTTATATCTTTATATATAATATAGATTTATATTTATATAAATATATTTATACATATGAATCAGATGGTTTTACAGAATTAAGTCATTTTAGATTGTGTTCACTAATTGCAGATTCCATCATGATAAATTTCATCCATTAAAGCACAGAAGGAGTCTTATGAGATAAAGCATTTTCTGCAAGGCCTTTGAATAATGTCACTCTTGAAAAGTCAAGAAAGATAAGGAAAAAAATTTTAAAATTGTTCAGGTCCCCAAAGTTCTGTTCTCTTTCAGAGACTCTCCTGGGCTTCTGACGGACAACAAAAATGGACTTAGAATCACTTAGAATCATCAAAGGGAAGGCTAGAGAAATAATCTTTTGGTAAGATTAGAAATATGCTTATGTTTTTATAAAGTCTGAGTATATGACTTAACACTGGGAATACTTCTAATAATAGTATGTGAAAAAGCATGTGTGAAGGAGGGGAAGGACCAGACGCTGAAACAGCATGACAAAACAATCCTGTTTGACCTCATTTTTTATTGCTCAAAATGTCTTTCCCAACATGTTTAGCACTCTAAAATAAACCAAATCACTAAGAACTAAGGTTTTTCTTCATGTCATGTTCACTAGGTTTAAAGGTTCACTGGTAAAATAGTATGCACAAGTCCAGTTTTCATGACTGACCAAAGATTGGAAGCCATTGGGCAGTAATATTTCAATCACTTCCTTTCTACAATACTGAATTATTTATTTGTACTAAAAAAACCACTGAAAGTTTTAAAAGGTTTGAACAAATTGTCTTCAGGCCACATAAAAAGGTATTATTGTTTCTAAAATCTAAATACTCAAAGATTTTCCTGTACAATGGACATCAAAATGGTAATATTCAGTTCGCTTACAAAGCAAAAACTGCTGAAGAAATTTATCCAGATTTTCAGTGGCAATATTTGCTTTTTGCTATGAACCAAAGCAATGAAAACTAATGCAATGAGGAACTGCAATTGCATCATATAAGAAACAATAAAAGTTAGAAATGGCTGGACGGGATGTAGGTTGTAAAATCAGACATAACATTTTTGAGAGTACAATTTTAAAATCAAACATATTTATTAATCTGTATTAAGGATCTGAACTATAGGTTTAAAAGAAAGAAAAAGCTCAACCAACAAGACCTGCAACAAACTCAATAAAGTAAAGAATGCAAAAGAAACAGTAGCAGATTTTGAGAAGCTATTTCCGACTCAAACGATCCAATTTGAGTTGGGGTGTTACCCATATGATTTGCAGGGTGTCTGTAAGAAACAGAGCAACAGCTGAATAGGAAATGGCATCTGTGGCTCAGGGAAAAACTTGGCAAGAAAAAGAAACAAAAAAACAAAAAGGTTTAAAAATGCTAAATGGCCATAAAATCGCAGTCATCTGTGAAGCATAAGGGTAGTTTAATATCTTGAATTTATTTTCTGCTTTTAAGTAAAGACTGCAAGATGGAAAGAGATTCAAATTGGTATTTCCACAGGACAAAAAAAGAAAATAAAAACCACAAAAAAACCTAAATCCAAAGAAAACCAAGCCAGAACAAAAAAAACCAAAACAACAAAACACAAAACCAAAAACATTTTCTGCAAACACTTTATAAATTTTATTTTATGCCTCTGTAGAGTAAGCTAATCAGTACAGAATGCAGTTTGCTGGCTAGAAAATACTGTTTGACAAATCTAAGTATCTAAATTGCAGTGACTGTGGCACCAGGTCATTTTGAATGTGTTAAAGAGTGGAGGGAAGGAAGGCAAAGAAAGTCAGGTACATGGAAATATATAAAAAAGGAAGAATGAAGCAATCATTACTCCTGCTCCAATTCCTAAAATCAGCATAATGTAGGTAATTTTAAGCTGACCTAAGATCTTCTGACAAGAACATAGTACTTTTCAAATACCCTGGAAATTGTATATGAAAAAAATGAATAAAGAAACAAAAAAACCCTATCGTAAACATCCCAGCACTAGCAAAAAACAAAAGGTGGTCATAAATCAATGACTGGGAAATGACATTCTCTCATTATTTTTTTTTTAATTCAGCAGTTTTAACCATGGAGCGTATGTAGCTATCTTTACAGAACAGAATGTGAGGAGACCGTGCGTTTGTTAAAGAAGCCAGGCAGTAGTAAATTGCAATAACTGCAGTATGATTTAATGAAAGCTCACTCAAAATCCTATGTATGTGTAAAATCTCACCTAAATTCAGCCATGTTTTTATGATGGAAGAGAGTGCTTATTCAATCCATGCATCAGAGACGTTTATGTTGGGATTACACTGACATCTTTGGAAGTAACTATTCCTCTACAGTGACTAGAGTAATTGTATAGACTATGTAGGTAGTGGCTTTTTACTGGAATTCATTCTGTACTAAGTTTTTGCACTAATAAAAAAGTCTGAATTCTTATAATATCATGTGGTTGGCTGCAGTTTTATATGAACAACATAAACATAAATGCATAAAGTTCTGACAAAGTAGGACAGAGACTTGACTGTGTCTATCTAGAGTATCAATGAATACATTTTGGTTTAATGCTTATAATTTATCTGGTTACTTGCAATGGTAAGTAAAACTAACAGCACAATGTATATGATCCAACAGCAAGTGAATATCTGCATTGTAAATGAGCCTGAAAACTAGAAGAAACCCAAAAGAGAGAAACTTAAGCATTTCATGAGACAAACAATATAATAATTATACCATGTCAGTGAATATGTAGAGAATTAATTAATAAACTTTGATAAGATTTTTTTTTTTTAAATCACTTTACTTTTTAACTAGGACAAATAATGCACCTAAAACATGTAACAGACAGTAAAGACAGAGAATAGTGACAAAAAATTAAAGTTTTAAGTTCAGTAAATTCTCAATGTGTGAAATCCTGTTGGTTGGTCACTGCTTAACATAAGGTAGCAAGCTCCCAGTTTTGTTTGATGGTAGTATGGCAATCAGACATAGAGAAGGCTGGGAAAGCATAATCTTTGTAGACAGCAATGGCTTAAATGCATGTGATGAATGACTGTGGCAAAAGGTTAGTGATAGTATAAAAAATGAAAGAAAAAAAAAAGAATAAAATTCATTTAATTCATGAAGTTGGCAGGGAAAAAAAAAAAAGTCTGTAGGCTTCTAGCAGCTCCATTATCATCTTGGCCCTGACACTGTGTATTCATATTACTGGGAAAACAGACAAAAGCTGATGGCTGTCTGCCACGTAATTGTGCAAACCTGTACAACTGACAAAAAATAAATTGAAAGAAAGATTCATAGAAAAAAAATATGTAAGATGTATAATATTTTTTTCTTTTTTTCAGCCTTCAGTTTCCAAACGACAGCTAAATGTTAACAGAAAGCTTATCAGGAAATCCCATCTCTTGTGGTTTTGTAGATTTTTTTTACTGTTTATACATGTATTTTTTGCCATATAAGAATTACCTCTTTTCATAACTTTCCAACTTCTCATGAAAAATAACAGACTACAGTATATTTCTTTGGCATCTTGACCCCAACTATAGTTAGAATATTTTTGTACTTTTACTGGTATTTTGTCACTGTCACAAGTAAGTCTTATGTACTAAAGTTATTATATCTTTATTTTTCAAACAGACAAGCAAATGAATAAACCAGAGACAGTAAAGAAATACCTTGACGTTAAGACAGAAAGTTTATGGATTTATCCAATTTGATTTTGAATCTTCCAGAATGCAGATCAAAGTATAATGTCGTTTGACAATAATAAAGGATGATAACCAGTGTTATTTGTAAATGACCAAAGCAAAAAGAAAGAAAAAAAAAAGTCCTCCATTGTGAACATTTGAATAAATTAATACAGCAGGGAGTTCACAATTAATCTGTATGCATAAATATATTTGTAAATAGAAAAATACATTAGCAAAATTCCTGAGTGCTCACTGACAATTTGCAAGCACACTCAGAGGCTAAATTCAAAGGATACATTTTTTCAATAAATAATTCAATATATTCTCATTGTAAGCTCTTTCAATGTGATTTTATATTAGATTGCTACCCTACAACGTTTTATTTAATTTCTTATTTTTAACTGGCTGTAAAATTTAAATTAATCAGTTCCACTTTGCAAGGCAGTAAGAAAGACAAAAGCAACAGTTTCTATTTGTCATTTGTTCTTTAATAAAAACGATTTTTTAACCAGTCCCTAACAAAGTTTATTGCTCAGGGACAAGCATTTACTCATCTAAAGTGTGTTTTTTGTTTGTTTGTTTGTTGTTTTTTTTAAACAACCCAACACTTTTTAAAATTTGTGAGGTTTTTGTGAGGTTAAATAAGAAGAAGGGTTAAAAGCTCATTTATGTTATTTCTTACACATGGAAGAGGCCTAACCTACTGAATTGCTTGGTAACTGATGATTGTAATTATATTATTATGCACATAGCAGTAACAGAATGCAATTTATGGAGTGCACCGAGCTCTAACAGAGAAATTAAGGGATTTAATTTAGAAGAGTGCAAAGTTGTATCTAATTCATTCTTAACTAGACATTATACTAATTTTTATTAACGTGTTCCTTAGCTTCTTGATAAGTCAGTGTAATTTTACTCAGCCCATTTGAAGAGGAAAAGATCCAAAGCTTACTGTACATGTATTATTGCACATGATTTTTTCCCGTTCTCTACTGTCCTTCATATGAGATTCTGCTGTTACAGTAAAATTACTATGTCATCATGGGCTTTCAAGAAACTTACTGCATTGTTTTTCTTGAAATAGATATGGTAAGCATTAATTATTATTTTTTTTTTTTTTCTGGCTTTATTTAAAAAGGAGTAATTTCTTTATTGAGAAAGTAATGATACACTGGTATTGGCTGCACAGGGAAGTAGTTAAATTACCATCCCTGGGGGTGTTTAAAAGACTTATAGATGTGGTGCTTAGGGATATGTTTTAAGCTCTAACTTGTTAAAGTTATATTAATGGGTGGTAGAGTTAGGTTATGGATGGATTAAATGATCTTAGAGGTCTTTTCCAACTAGAACAACTCTGTGATTCTGCAAGGGAAGGTGAGACCTGGTTTGAAACTAGAAAAAATCCTCCAAGCCAGAAAACTCCTCAGAGACTCAACACATGGTACCTTGCACAGAGTGGCAGCTAACTCCATCCATCCATAATCAAAACTAAAGCAACATATACTGTTTCTGGTAAGAATACTGTCTAAAAATCCTTTTTTGTGCTTGTGCTCTAGCTAATTTCTTAATTAGACAGCCAAGTGTTTTTTGGGGCCAACAATTGTCTTTCTGCGTGTCACTTTTAACACATTTTCCAATGTGAGTCGAGCTGTGGGAAAGACAATGTATTAGAACAGGTTAAGCTGTAAATGTGCAAAATATGACAAGCACCTTCTCCTCTGAAGAAGACTCTCAAAAGTTAAAACTAATGAGTGAATACTGGAAAAATCCTATGGATGTTAAGAAAAAAAACCTGTGCAATGAAAAAAAAATATATAAAATATATTATGGTCTTAGAAATTAATACTGGAAGTCATAGCTCAGATTACTAGAACTGTAAAACTGAAAACAGATGCTTAGAATTAGGTTAAACATAAAACCAACAGAAACAAAAAAAAATAAATGTGTAAGGTTGTTTCAAATTAAGCTTTGACAGTACTAAATCACCCTTAACTGTCACAGCAACTAATGAAGATGTATAGAGACTCTTATAAAGGAAGAATAAAAATTAAAAAAAAAAAAAAAAGGAAAGACAGAGCCAGAGGCAAGTGCCTAGAAGACATTATGCCAGTAGGTGACATCCCTGAAAAGTTTTAAACAAAGCCAATCTGACAAGGGTAACAGACCAAGCAAGCTCTAAATCAGTTAAGCTGAAACAAATGTTCTTGCAACTCACAGATTAAACACCAATATCCCACTGGGAGGAAAAAATACAGAGAAAACAGAACAGTTAACCTACCTGTTCTGCATTGTGCTAGCCAATGTAGTTGTTAAGAATGAAGTGGAAAGTGATATGTAGGAACAAAAGATAGCCAGCACTAACTTGAAAAAAATTAATTACCTGCCTTAAATGTTATTTCAGTGCTAATGTAGGAGGTACGAAATACTTGCAAATTTCCTCTTTCAGGAGAAAAGGAGACAACTGCAGGAAGAAGCATGAATAAAGTTTTTAGGCAACATATTAGAAAATACCAACCAATAATGGAAAAGTTTTAACAAATCACCACTATGTCAGCAAAAGAGGGGATGTGTTTGGGATTGGCACTTCAGAAATAGGGTATCCACTTTCAGTAAAGCTGTCAAAGGAAACCAGCTAGTATACAGAAAAAAAAAGACATCTAAGAGAACTAGAAAAAAATAATATTAGCAGGCAGGGGCAGCAATCAATATCAACACCACAGAACAGTACAAAGTACAGGAAAATGACATAATGGAGAAGAAAAACGTAGTTTCTGCCCTAGGCACCTGCACTAGCTTGGGAAGAATGAAATGTGGTAAACTATAAAGATACAGTAAAGTGGATAAGGCAGGTCATTAATCCTGATATGGTTCTTTTACACTGCTGTAAAAGGATCAGAATCCAACTAAAAAGGGCTAGAAAAGGAATCCCTACTTGAACAGAGTCTCTGCTGGCATCATCAATAGGTTGCACACTACCCATGCCTCATGGTTCATAGCAAAGAAATCACATGTAAACGGCTCTATAAGAAGCACCGTTCTCTCAGGGGATTCTTAATAAACAATGATTACAAATTTGTAAAACTAGAGCAGCTTCAGAGGTCACTTGCTTTTTGCAGGAGTGGCAGGCTCCTAGATAGCTTTGGGGATCTAGAAAGTTCTTTTATTTGTGCTTTCCATTCTTCAAAGTTCTAGTCTTTTGCTGAATATAATTAAGCTCAAGGATTATGACCTGTTATTTTTGGTAATTGTGAGATTTCCAATTACATTGCAGAGCAGTTTGTAGTGAATGAATAAAGTGAAGAAAAAAATATTTTAAAAAAATTTAAAAATTAGTTTATGACAGATTTCCAAAAGCCATATATATTAACGAATATTTGAGAAATACTCATCTAGTGAACAAGTGCTCTCAAGATGTCAAAGAATGCATTGTAAATGAAAAAAAAATTCAAATCTATATACATCTCAGCATTGCAATAAACTTTGAAATCTTAATCTGGAAAATTGTATCAGTCACACACTGCTTCCTTTCAAGAGATACTCCTAATAATGTCCATTTCATAATGGATATGTATTCTGTCTCATAGACTGTCTTCTGCACACATGGGAGGCACCTCACCAAGCATCTGGGAAAAAGTGAAGTACTCAGTGTAATACTGTTAGATGTAGCTGAATCCACAATCATGACGATGTTAGTTCACAGAAAACCTAGATGGTTAAGAAGCTGCAGTAGTAGCTGTTATTCTGCTTCTTCTGAAGTATTAAAGAAAACTGGAACTGAATTCATTTGGGATCCTGTTAGGTACTGCCAGATCTACTTGTGCACTGGGCTAAATTTGTGTTAAATTCAAGGAGTTAACTAATAGTGGAATACCAAAATAATAAGAGTTTAATTAATTGTGTTCCTCAAGAACTATCATTTAGGAATTGAAAAATATGAGAAAGACATTTGACATATAAAACTATGAAAATTATTTCATTAATATCCAAATTAATCATGCTTTGGTACATTCATCATTCAAAAATACCAAAAGTTATAAAGTGAGAAAAATAGTGTAACACTCATTGAAAATATAGGTGAAACCTTTAATTTTAATTAGAACTGAAGATTTTTCAGGGAAATGGTAATGCTTTGATTTTACAATAGGGCAGTCCTTATGCAATTTCTTTTCTAAGCTCTAGATATACTAAAACCACATAAGAAATAAAGTGGGGTTTTTTGTTGCATTGCTGAGGGTTTTTTTGTTTGGTTGGTTTTTTTGGTTGTTTTGTTGGGGTTTTTTTAAGAAAGACTAATACTCTATGAATTTAAGTCTGTAAATATTCACAAAGAAACTAAGAATCTAATATTCCCAGAATTTGTTCATAAATGTTTAACTGCTTGTGGGAGAAGACTTCTTTTTATTATATTTGGTTGAAAGAGTTTGAATTACAGCAAAGTCTAAGTTGGCAGTATGTTTTGACTACTTCTATTCCATTACTTCAGCATATGCTGTCCCTGCATTTTTAACCTAAACCAGTTCTGATAATTTGGTGAAGGTTAAGGATTTACCCCCCAATGACCTGAAGTCAATCTTACGCATGTTTATGAGAGTTTAAAATATATTTAACATATAAGTAGTTAATAGTTAAAATGACCAAATATGAAGCACCTGACCAACAAAACCTCTTCCTGAAGTGCAGTAAGTTTTGTTTCGGAATGTAAGTTTTTATCTATCTAGGTCTCTTCCTCTGGATAAGGAGCATCTGCTAAATCTGAAATTTGCCCACAGACCCTAGAGAAAAAATAATAACAATTAAGTATATGTCAAAAAGCTGGGAGAGAGGTTGTGATTATGGAAGTGAAATGACACAGCAGGACTTGATTATAGGGCATGCAGCATTTAAGAGATGAATTGTATTTTAGACCTTTAAGACGGCCAAAATGAGTTATGATGGCCAAGCTGTGACATGTAGTTATAGAAGTAGAATAAATTTAGAAAGAAAAGGAAGATAGAGCACCATAGTAGTATATTTTAAGCAGGTGGGAAAGAGATGTAAAAAAGGTGGTAAAGAGGACTTGAGTGTCACATTAATAAGCCTGAATAGGTGAAAATAGTTTTGGATATAGAAAGGGAGGTGATACTAAGAGTGTAGCTGCAGATGGCCTTACATATGACAGTTCCTTTACAAGATCCATTTCTACTGAATTGCTTTGACAGCCATCTATCACTGAATCAGAATTAGGTGACAGCATGGCTCGCAAGGAATTGAATAAACTTTCAGAACATATCTCATTCTTTCAAAAAGCCACAGGGTTGATGCTTCTCTGTAAAAATTTTCCATTCATAATAATAACTTACATGCCCCTCAACCCTGTAACAATTATGGACCTCTCTTGTGGACACTGTGTATGTACTTTGATGATTTCAACACAGTTTGTTGTAGCACTTCTCTAGAAAGCAGTAAACATCATTCCGACATCTTAGGTGACAATCAGATGGAAATGAGCTAACTAATGCATAACCTTTTATGTCTTCTCACAGGCAGTGGCTAACACAGATTTGCTTATGGAAACTTGCTACATTTCCCTGGTTGTCTGAAGTGTCCAACTTCCACATAGATCTCTACTAAATAAGAATACCCATTTCTGCCATGAGATGAACCTGTCAGCTTCTGGGCAACATACATGTAATGACCATGCAATTCCACCACTGGATGGTGATATGAATACACTGTGACAGGGTGTGCCTTATTATAGAAAGAATTGTACCTGCAATTCTACTTTATTTTCAGCCTGCTGTTGACTGACTGCCATGAGGTTGAGTGCAGCAAAAAATGTAAAACAGCCAGATAGTTTTGCAAAGAGCATCAAGACCCTGCTACAGTGGTGACGGGCTTTTCTGTTCCTATGTTGAAAGCTCCTTGAAGTCTCCCTTGCTGTACCGTAACCACATACAGAAGCATGACATCCATTTTGGGACAAAGTGGGTGATGGAGGGCAGCTCTTCTCAAAAACTGGTATACGAACAGGCATATGATGTCTTATATAGAAGACATTGGCACTTTGTAGGTGCCAAATGATCATTTGTGATGGCGGTCAGTGCCAAAACACATGCTGTTCAGCATGCACTAGGAATAGCATTGGGATAGTTTGCAGGTAGTGCAATAGAAATACAGTTGAGCACTTCTGCCTGAGTGGGTTTCATTGATGAGTCCCTTGATTTCTCAAGAACTCAAAGTCTCTATTTTTTATTTTTTTTTTTTATGCTTCTTCAGTGTCTTGTTAATTAGTTCTTTAGTCGTTACCTCTAATTTTCCTTGTATTTCCTTAATGTCAGTCCTTCTCTTTCATCTTCCAAACTCATCCATTCCTAAACTCTGCTTTCCCCTTCCTGTATTCCTTTAGCTGAGACATTCAGCTTTCTGGTGTATCATTTGATCTTTGTTGTTCAGCTAGACCCATTTCAGTCTGGTGCACTCTACCTTCCTCTCCAATAGCAATGGAGGAATTGTCACCACTCTTCCTGAAAAAAATCTAAAAATTCGAAAGCATCTTTCCCCACACTACATTTATTTTTACTCCAGCAGTTAGCAGAGATGGTGACTAACTTGCTCAGAGAAGTTTGCATGCAGTTAGGGTTTGAAATTTGTTACAAGAATTCTTCATGAGATAAAATATTTTAATCTGAAATTAATAAGAACTTACTAAAAATGCAGATATCAGGAAGATTGAATAAACCGGGTTTGTAAAATTAAGATTCATAAAAGTAGCTATTTCTATGTCTATGTCTAAAGAAGATGCTGTATTTCCACTGCTTAGCCCCTTGCAGGGGCCCATTCACACCTGTAAATTGAGTAACAAAAATAAAATTAAAAAACATTATTCCAGATTTGTTTAGCAACCATGTAAATGGTTACACAGTTGCATTAAAATATTTGCATAGGGACATTTGCATTTTACACAAAGATGTGTTTTCTTACCAACTGATAAAAAATTGCTCAAGGCACATTAGCACAAATATAGTGCTTCCATACAGTATACTGAGGAGACAACAGAATGCAGCATTTCCACAATGTCTAAACAAAGTATTTTCTCAGGATAATGATGTAACCGACGAGATAAAATAATTATAAGGCATGTCAAACTTATTTCAAGACTGTTACCAAAGTTAATTTGGAACTTGGAAAACTCTATATTAAGGAATAAGTATCAAAGATCAACATGAAACCAGCACTTTATTGATCATAGGCCACTCTCTTTTAATAAACAATAAAACTAATTAATTTCATTAGATTAATAAGTGAGAGAGTGCTTAAGACAAAACATCCTTTGAGAGATTTTTATTACAGAACCACATTTGCTTGAAGGTCATGCTGCTCTCAACCTGCATACAGTCTGTGTGTACTGCTGTGTATGATGAAAATCAATTTCACAATCTCTGTGATGATCAATATAAAAATACCTTACTCAATATTTCACATCCAGTAATTAAAACTCTTTTATGCCCTGCTTTAAGCAAGGATATTACTTTACTCTTAGGAAAGCACTGGGGTTTCTTCACAGTCTTTATCCAGTATATCTATCACTAAGAATTATCCTCATGATGCTGCTTTTAACTACGTATATTAATTATTTAATAAAGTAGCTATTTTTATGATGGAAATGATCTTGACATGACAAATAAATTATTCAGAATCGTAAGTATGTAATTGACACTATGTGTGAGTTAAAATTTTTAAATTAGTCTGCTAGCACTTTTGACAGATCATGCATATGCTTTGTAAACTTTTTACTTACTTGGCTATTTTTACCAATTCATTAATTTCTATTACTAGGATGCATCGTATAATCGATGAAGCATTTAATAGCAGCTGTAATATTTAGCTGATACCTTAATGACATTCATTTTTTGGAAAGAAAACGCATTAATTTTATAATTCAAGATTTGTGATCTTAAATTAGAAGAGATTAAAAAAAAAAAAGCACCTGATTTTTTTTCCCTAAATCATTTTTCACATCTTTATGTTACATTTTATGTATCTACCTACTTTTGCAACTGTAAAAATATCGTGTTCGCATTTACTCAGAGTAGCAAGATTACAAGTAAAATCTGTAAAGGACAAAGATAGGACTTGGCCTTATTGACCTATTTTTACCTGAGTGGAACATAATCAAAGATAAGATTTAGAGCAGACCGGCTGGATCAGTTACATTAGACTTCCTGTTGTTATTGCTGTCTACTGCTGTGTCAATATTGTCTTTGTGCACTGCAGCTGGGAGCAAACAGGTACAGGCTAATTTCCTAACATTCTCTAGTGGAACTTGGTTGCCTGAAAACTTTATAAAAAGTAGACTAGAGACTATTTTTTGTCTCAGGTGACTTTGACCCTGCGGCATAATTACTGTGTCTTGAAGTTTCTTAGAACTAAGTGCCAGCAATGACAGTAAGGCAGTACTGAGGTATGCCAGAGAAATGCTTCTAGGGTGACATCCCAGATATGTATAGAGAAGTGTAGGACACTCTGTGAAGGGTTATTAGGCTGCTGGAGAGGTGGGAGATTTTCTGAGATTTTGGAGGACTGTCTCCCTTGGAAGTAGCAAAAATTGATATTAGCAATTAGTAGATGGTTCTCCTGTCCCAGTGAAGGTTCTGAGTGAACTAATGTTCATGCAGTGTGGTTAAAGAAACTGATACCTTGACCAAAATTAGGAATAAGTCCTGTGTACAGTATTGACATTCCCACAGATGGACTGTAAATTTGTGAAAGAAGCAAAGAAATGGCAGGAGGAGACAGGAAGCAGTGGAACAATGCTCAGGAAGGCAGTAAGATCACTGAGGAAAAGGAAGGAAACATTTTCAATTGTTTAACTGTCTTTCTGCTCACCTGGTTCATTGTCTGTCTTCTGCCTGTATTATTAAGAAATGCGTCCATGACTATTGAAAAATAACCAGCTATATGACATAGAGATTCCTATGTAACACATTTATCATTCTGCTACTGTGACAGCTGTAGGAGTGTCTGTTCATTAGTATTTAAATCAGTTCATAAATATTTCGCTCTAAAATCTGGATTAAATAAGCCTTACATCTGGTCACGGTAATGCTGTGGTTTAAAGTCTGTTGCAAGCCTTAGTTCTAGCCTGATATAATGCTGTTGTATAGTTGTACAGTTTCATAAGGGCACATACAATAAAACAGGGATTTAATGGAGCACTTTATCTTTTTGCAATTTTTAGTTTCAGCTGACCATAGCAAGTGAGGCTAAAGGTTGTATAATATTGCACATCTCCCTCTGGCAGAATGACTCCTTTGCATAGAAAAGTCCTCTTATTTTAAGAAAAGGATGTATGTTTTTTCGGAAAGGCTTAGCTAAGATTGTCCCTTAGAAATGGGAACGGATTTGATACATTTATCTCATGTTCTTCCAGTTTCTCTTTTCTATTTAATTTTTAATATTTTAATTGATGACTGTGAAGGTTTTGGAATGATGGAAGAGTATATCAGTTTTCAAAACACAGTGAATCTTAAGAAGACACAAATACAGTTAAAACAGGATATTTTAGGCCAGTGCAGAAATTCAGAAATTGAATATAAAACTACTTTCCCTTATATTTCCGCAATGTTCAGTGTGTTAAACACCAGTAGAATCTATTTCACTCAATACCACAATCTCCATAATTATCTCATACTGTATGAAGATTGGGAAAAAAAATAATTGGGAGAACTTTGAGTTTGTCAAATGAGGATTAGGAAAAGAGAATAGCAGAAACAGCACCATTTTTCATTAGAGCTCATATATACGCAACTAATTCCTCCATTAGAGCACAGTAGAAAAAACAGTGATATAGAAAGGTCACTAGCCATCTCACTTTATAGATGACAAAAAAGTCTGCAGACTGTTGTCAAGTGTTTGCTCTGCCCATTATTGCACATTACAGTACGCCCAATAAAATTATTCTCTCTAGGCAGCTCAGACCTGTTTGTTTAATGTGGGTTATAAAGCTTTACACTCATACAAATTTCATGTAATCATACTAGTACTGTGTAATAGTTATGCAATAATAATAATAGTAGTATTCTGTATTTAATTAACTTACATGTTAGAATCTTAGGTAATTTTAAAAATTATCTCAGTAGATTCCATTCCTCTTGTCCAAAAAACCAAGGAAAACAGCGCAGAAAAAGGTAACCTACCTGTCAGTGTATACAGTTCATTTTCTCTGACACCATCCACCCAAAAATTATATGCCTAATATGAAGCCAGAGCCCAGGATACTTCTATAATTAAGGCAGAGCAAGAAATATTGTCAGGAGCAGGTTATATCTGTGGTGGGTCTTCTTGCCCTACCTATAGCTGATATAGGTATATATAGGTATCTTTAAGGTGGAAAAAGTTAAATTGTAAGAATCTCATATTCAGTAGCTACGTGACAAAATAATAATAAAAAAAATTTAAAAATCCCAATCTTTTTTCTCCAACTATTAAAGAAAATAGTTAACTAAGCATGTTGCTCACCTAGTCTTCACTCTCAGCCTCTACTGTGCAATTACCCTAATTACAGAAATATAATTCTAGAAGTCAGACACAGGTATTTTTAAGTGGCTTCTGAAATGGTTAGGAGAGTTTTCCAGTTGCTTGGAGTCGTCCTTTGGGAAAATATTTTTAAATTATTCAGTGCTATTATAGACTGGATTTTTATGGTCTGATTTTTCAAAATTGCTAGATGTCCAATCTGCTGAAGTCTTCTGAAAACAGACTACTTATTCTCATGCTAAAAATGGAAGATGAATTCCAGATAAATTCTGGCTGAGAATGCTAATGTTGAGTTCTATTTAAAATACTAGGTATTGAGACTATTAAAAGGAACACTGTAGCTGAAAATATGCAAAGACATGAACAACCAATGTTTCCTATTTATCAAATAAGCCTTGGTGAAATATGAAGCCTCTTGTGATTTTTCTTACTCTCAAATAAGCTCAACATGCCAAAGTTATCAATGTCTTTTTCATTATAATTCTCTTTTGCTTAGATACTAACATAGTTAGGGTGCATTAACTTTCTATCTGAATGGCTGGAATTTGGTGGTTTAATTGCCACTTGCTCCATGGTTTAGTAGATAAGCTCAGCAGCTGTTGCTTTGTGTTGGATGTTGTTTGGAGAATCTGTGAGTACTTTAGCCCTTATTTGAAAGCCAAAGTATTTTGACCCAGCTGCAGCATGGAAACGAGTTGGCAAAACTTCTCTTCAAGCAAATATATCCAATTTGAACTCTGCTTATAATATGTTTGAGACTAGATGCTGAAGCAGCAGAACCACATAATGAATAGCACGCCAAGATCAAGTAAACTATGAGTAGTAGTGGTTTCCTTAACATTGCTCAAAAAGCTACTCTTTCTGAGAAGACTTTGGCCATTATGATCTCTCTACTGCAGTTATTCCATTGAGTGTGAATTCTGATATTAAGCTTGTCTTGCCAGATATGAGGTAGATATTTTTCATTTAAAGGAATTTTTTAAAAATTAAAGCAAGATCACTATGCTAACAAAGTAGCTCCAGAAAACATCTGTCTGTTTAGAAAAATGTATCTGTTCTTTGCTTAGTGTGGACTTAGAAGTTCATAAGAATGACAGAGTGATAAACATTGCAGAAGTATTATTCTGCATAATCATTTACATTGGAAAAGATGATTGAGTCTGACCATAAACATAACACTCACTGCCAAGACCACCTCTAAACCATATCCCTAAGTACCACGTCTCTATGTCTTTGAATACCTCAGGGGATGGTGATTCAACCGTTTCCTGGGCAGCCTGTTCCAGTGCCTGAAAAAACTTTCAGTAATTTTTTTTTTTTTTTCTAAAATCCAATCTAAACCTCCTCTGCCACAACTTGAGACAATTTCTTCTGGTCCTATCACTTGCAACTTCTTTGGAAAGGGATCAACCCCCACCTCACTACAACCTCCTTTCAGGTGGTTGTAGAGAGCAATCAGGTGTCCCCTCAGCCTCCTTTTCACTAGACTAAAGAGCCACAGTTCCCTCAGATGCTACTCATAAGACTTGTGTTCTAGATCCTTGACCAGCTTTGTTGCCCTTCTCTGAACGTGCTCCAGCACCTCAATGGCTTTCTTATGATGAGGGGCCTAAAACTGAACACAGTATTCGAGGTGCAGCCTCACCAGCATAGAGAACATTAGTCATCTCTTCTGAAAATGACAGATATGGACAAATTCCCTGAGTTGTGTAGTACTTCTAAATTCATGGTATGACAACCTCTCAGCTATCAGAATATACTTCAGTTCTGCAATTAATATCGAATGTCTGCAGGTCCTAAAATATGTTACAAAACTGAAAGCATTTTTACATAAGATGCAGAATCTTACAAAGGAGGTATAAATTAGAAAAGTTAATTTAGTCCATTGGTTGCACTACTGAGGTCAATGAATGTTGCATTATAGGCTCAGTAAGGATTCAACATCTGCTTGCTGACCTGATCCAGTGAAACACAGTAAGAGGAATCTTACCATTATGTGGGATTCATGACAGATTACCCTTTTGCCTCTACAAAAATAAAAACTGAATGCCAGATTTACAGATTTTTAATAGGGTTTATGCTGAGTTATAGAACCATAACCTGAGATGTACACAGGTACTTGAAGAGTTGGATAATAAGCAGCTTGAGTTCCTTTAAAAATAATTTGTTAATAATAGAGGTCCTCAGAACACAATCTGACCACACACATAATACCTTTTCTGAATACAACTAACTGGAGATGAAAGGAGTATTTAGGCTTGTGTAAATTCCTACCTCTGAATGAATTTAAGATGAGGTCTTGAAGGTATATAGAGAGAAAAAATGTAGAGAAGTGGCAGCCTTAGCTGGTGAGCTCTTTAACCAGCCTCTACTGCTTGGCTCAGATCAACCTTTGAGCTTGTCTCTCATATTCTTAGCAGTTTAATTTTGCCTATACTTCTGAACAAAGAAGGCCCAGATGGTAAAACTACAGGGTCAAATAGTGCTGTGGCCTCTCTCCAAAATTTGTATAAAGTAATAGGTAATAGGCTGGAATGCAGACTAGTAAAATACACACTGTGAAGGACCAGGTATTTCCTTACACGAACATGAAATGTCCTTTGAGTCAGCCGACAAAACTGACTTAAAACGGTGTCTCCAC
>NW_009952973.1:11232424-11235734 GCF_000747805.2 Chaetura pelagica | reverse complement strand
GCCGCGTTTCCAGGGTCTGCAAACAGCTGTGCCTCAGCTACAGGGGGGGGCGACCTGCGCTTGGAGTGCCCGCAGCCTCTTTGCTACCCAGCTCATCCTACCTGCACTGCCGTGGTGAGACAATTCCAGCTACCCCAGCTTATAGGGGAAAATATAATCCAGCCATTCGGGCATATCCCTTCCCTCACTTAAATAAGATGTGTAACTAAGGTGTACCCATATATGTTTAATGTGTTGTAATCACTCCTTTTGAACCTCCTGCCCCAAATTGCTTTGTTTTCCCCACAATAAACCTTGCTGTTGTTAGAAATATTAGTAAGCACTGAGCAGGTTATTCACTCGAAAAAGTCAGGACATAAGTTCCTGTATCCTCTGTGTGAGGCGATACCCACGTGTGGATCTCTCAGCAAATCCTGATAAGTTAATACACTCCAATAAGGAGATATAATAGGTCACGGATCGTGACACACACTTTAAACCAAAGAACTATTAGGAGTTCTGAGGCCTATCAAACCTGCATTATATGCTGTGACGTGAAGATCCAGCATGAGTTTCAATATTATTCCCAGTAATAAATGTATAAAAAGATCAATCCAAATTGAACTGGATTCAAATTTACAGCATACAACTTTTTGAGAGAAGACTATGGAGGATTTACATGAAGATAATGGATGTCAGAATAAAAGAATAATATCTAATTTATTATTTGAAAAAATGGCTGAAAATAGTTTCTGCATGAATTTTTAATCACGAAACAAATGTTTTATTTTTTTGGAAAGGCACAAATTGAAAAATTTGAGGCTCAAGACCTTACAGATGACATCTGCTACAGCCCTGCTGCCAAATGTGTATTGCAAGTCCCCAAGTTCAAGTGAGAGTTGTATGTAAATACAGTTGATTTTTCTGATTGTTTGTTTCTGAAGGACAGATTACAATAGCAATATTTCTTTTCATACAAATTCAGTGAAAAGTATGTCCCAGCAACACAATTCTGAATAAAAGGAAACAAGCAAGAGAGAAAAATAGGAAATATTAAAAGAAAAACAAGCACCCAAATAAAAGGGGTTTTTATGACCAGTTGCATGGCTTAATTTAATTCAGACTGTATCATTTATGTTAGTACTGATAAAAAATAGAGTGAAGTATCATTTTCCCTGTAGAACAAGATCTCCCTGCTCATAGTAGGGAGGTTGGAACCTGATGATCTATAAGGTCCCTTCCAACCTTAACCATTTTATTTTCTATAGATAGAAATAACATTTTGATCAAGAGATGCAATTCCACATAATTATGCCTGTACATTTCTTCAAAGTATTTCCAAGCATGTGATAGTAGTAAGATTTCTCTTGTTTAAAGAATCATCAAATAAGTTTCTGGGTTCTTATTTGCCAGGAGGTTGTTTAATGGTGAGTTCTTGCTACCCACAGCTTACTAATCTTCCCTAGAGGTTGTACTACATTAAAACTTGTGATTTTCTAGTCAACATTTTTTTGTTTCATCTCTTATATGTTGCATTTATCACACAAAGAAAAATGCAGTCTGAAGCAATTTATTTTGTCTGTTATGTGAAATGTCACATACATGGAGAGAAAATCTGTCCTCACTAAGCTTAACAAAAGTAATTTCTATTGACCTTCAGAGGGACAAGATTTTGTCTATCTGTCCTGGTTTGAGCCAGGATGAAGCCAATTTTTCTTTTTACTGATTTTTTTTTTCCTTCAGTGAGCTATGTAGTTTAGTTTTCAATCCAGCCAAGTCTCTCTCTTTTTCTCTCTCTCCTTCCCTACCTGGGCTGGGGGGAGGGGGGATCGAGAGCATTGTTGTCGGACCTAAGTCAAACTGTGACACTATCATAATCAATAAAGATGTCAATATTTACTAACAGTTATAAGACATTTTGTTCAATTTTATTTAGAAAGACAAATAACTGAACTATCTCTGGTAACTGTGAAAACTGTTGGCAAATACTGACATTTTAAAATCCTGCACGCATCCATTCATTACTGAGCTGTTTTATTTTTCTCAGCAATGACTTGGACAAACTTCTGGTTATGTTTTTCTTTGAAACTTCAATTAGATTAGTAAAAATGAATACTTATAACTGATGTTGAATAGTTTTAAAACCTGAAAAACAATGTTTTGTTATATATTCCATATTTGATCTTACCAAAGTTTTTCTTCATTATCATAATTTTTCTGCTGTGTACTAACATTTTTCTACAGTCATTTTTTAAACTTACGAATGGTTTGAAAAAATAATAGATGACATACATTGACTTGGCAGTAGTTCAAGCACTTCAATTATAAATATACATTAATATGTCATATTGTGATGACAAATTACATTGAAATGTGTTGATTAATTATCCCATAAGAATTCTACACTGTGGTATTCTCACAAGGTGACATCTGTAAATGTGGCCCTGACAATTTGATGAGGAAAGTGGCTTGCAAGTTGAACCTTTAACATCAAATATCTGACCTGAACAAATCTGTGCGAACATGTTTTGAGTTTTCTGTAGCCTCATGAGACTGAGACCCTTCCATTTTGTCTCCTTAAACATTCTTTTCTCATTGTTTTCAATGGAGCACCTTGTAAATCATTACAAACTTAGGAAATGTAATATCTATCCCCTCTAGATGCCAAAAAAAGCCCTATCCCACAACAAAGAACTAGTACTCATTTCTGCTTCAGGGATGAGCGTAAGCATACAATTAACCCTGGGCGCTTATGATATCGTCACTTATGTGTTTACAACATTAAACTCAAGAACCTAACAAAGAATCTGTACAAGTGATTTAGAGTATAAAAGAATATGTTGGTCTGACCTTTAGTACTGTGTTCACTATCTCATAGGATATCATTGTACTTTCAGTTTTAGATATTAATATACACAGGACCAGCTTTAAAAATCTCAACTCTTATATCACTTTCGTAAAGACAGAACCAGTGAAGACACTGTTTCCCCCCAAAAAAAGTACAAATTAATGGTGATGATAGCATTTAAAACAATACTCTAGTGTATATTATACAAAACCTATATTGATTAAATTAGAAATGTGACATATAAATATATAGAGAAATAAAAGACCTAGTGACTGTTCACAACCACAGCATAATTCAACATAACATTACAACACCAACACGGCAAGATAATATTTTAATAAAATGTATTATAAGGAAAGTGATCAAAGTACTAAATGCAAAGAAGTAGTAGTAGTAGTAGTCGTAGTAGTCGTAGTAGTAGTAATAACAACAACAACAACAATTAGTGAACTTGAATTTTTTGCTTGGACCTGGTTAGTCATA